>NC_079207.1:13983000-14212047 GCF_026745355.1 Beta vulgaris subsp. vulgaris
ACTCGGGTTTTGGAGGAAAACGAACCCACGAGGGTTCGACCCGACGGGGTGGTGCTACTGCCACAATTATCTCCTTGGAAATAAATGCAAGGCTAAGTTACAACACACCATCTCAAATTCATTAATCATTACAAATAAGTAAATCGTTCATTAACATTACTAATTAATTAAAATATTTCAGAGTTCCAGCGGAAGCTAATCAAATGCTAAGTGGATGACAACTCTAAATGATCTCCCTTTGTTCCCCCGATCGATCACCCACCTGCACAAATATATTGAAAAGAGACAAGAGAGACAAGCTCCCAAAAATCAGATAAACTGAGTAATTCCAACTCCATCCCGTAAAATACTTAAGTTGAAAATACTTTGTAAAAACAATAGATTAATAGCTTTGAAAGTCATAACATATATACACACATATATACACTGAATAATCATATATTTACTTCCATTAATCCGGTCTTTCAAGGAGAGGAAAGAGAACGCCAGTAAGCCGGGGAAACCCCCTGTAACCACTTACTTCAACATAGTAGGCCGGGGAAACCCCCTGTAACCACCTACTTGTAGGCCGGGGAAACCCCTGTAACCGCCTACGAAAAATCATATTGGCCATAACAGAGTCCCTAGTGTGCACACCCCTTCTACTTGGATCACAACAAGATAGAGAAAGACAGTAACAGAATAATCAGCATAGTAACCAGAAACCTGTAGGGGCCGCTGAACCACTCATACAGGGTAACCTGTTCATCATTTCCCTCCGATATTTCACTTTACGTGATTAACATCTTTTAATTCACGTCATCACATAATTCACATATACATCATATTCAGTTTACGTCATTTTGTTCAATCCAGTGTGAACATAATCAATCCATCATAATCTCAAGCCATTCATAGATATTTCAATAACTCATTTCATAACTCGACTGTCACTTGAGTTCAATTATCACTTCAGATTCATAATCATTCATTAACACAAGCTCTTATCAATTTCAACTTTCATAAAGTCTCAATATTAATAATGATAATAATACTCATGATAATCATAATAATAATAAATAACAATAATAATAATAATAATAATGATGATGATGATAATCATAACATTATTAAATAACATTAACCGATTTCAATAACGTTATAATAACATCTACTTCCTCCGTTTTTTTATAGATGCTACATTTCTCTTAAATGGAAATGTCATAATAGATGCTACATACCATAAATGGATTCCTTCTCACCATAAAAATCTTAAAATACTATTAAAAAGTTGGTGGCCCCCACCTTCTCTTTTAAAATACTCATACTTTTTCCTTAACAAATGGTTTTTTATTAAAAAAATGGTGGTCCCCCACTTTCTCTCTCTACCTTTCTTAAAAACCCCCCACTTTCTCTATGTAGCAAGAATAAAAACACGGAGGAAGTATGTCATATCGTATACCGTCCATAGTCATGTTCATAATCGGAAATCCATAGTCATTGCCCATTTTGTCATTCGTATTCATAATTCACATTAAATCGATAATCCATAATTATAGTCCATACTTATAAGTTTTATAAGCACATAATAACGTAATCAATTCGTTTTACGCTTAACGGGATCTATGTTTAGATGGACATCGGAGATTACCTCGTGACGCGTGCATGCCCAAAAGTTAAGTTCACGAACAAACTAGCGCTCTTGATAATCCTCGTCTAAGAAATTGGAGTCTACAATAAATGTTAACGAGATCTAACTTAGTTACCTAAATAACCCTTTTTATATACGTATATAAAATAAACAAATTAATAATTCCAATAACTTAAAGGAAATTCATAATGATTTTAAGAGAGTTTATACATTGAAGTTATGGTTTTCAAATTAATTTAGAAATCGTTTAAGTACTCACAAAAATTACTTAAACAATTAATTAAAATATATAAAACTAACTTTTTTTTTTTGTAGAAATTTAAAAATCATCATAGAAGACTAATTTATTCTCAAAACTTACTAACTAAAATAAAGTGGGCTGATTTTACTTACTAACTAAAATAAAGTGGGCTGATTTTTAGAAAGGTGATAAGAGTAACCAAATAAAACAAAATTTTAAAAACCCATTTAAATTAAAAGTAGGAGGGAAATATTTTTAGGAACTTGGTTCCTAAAACTGAGAAGGCAGAACGAAAAGGAGAGGAGAGAGAAAGCAGAGGCACGAAGGAGGAAGCAGGGGAAGGGCGAAGGCGGTTTTGGCGGCGCTTTGGCCGGCGCACGGCCAGGTTCAGGCGACGGAAAAATTCAGGCTGGGAATGGTCAGGCATATCGGTGGGTTTCGCGGCTGGGCGCAGGTCGCGGCTGGGCGTGGGTCACGACGCGAAGTCGCGAGGGGCTGTGATGGGTGGCTGTGCAGGTGGTTCGACTTGGTTGGCGGGATTCAGGGGGGTTCATTTGGTGGTTGAAGGTGCGGTGTTTTCCGGTGGTGTGGTGGTTCGAAGGGAAGCAAAGGAGGTTGTTAATGGAGGTTCTAAATTTTATTTTATATTTCAAAATCAAAAATCAGAAATTCAAGGGAAAGGAATTGAGTTGAAGCAAACCTTTGAAGTTGTTTGCTTGAGAATTTTGATGGGTTTGGGTTGTTATTTATAGACAGAATTTTCTGGTTTGAGAGGCTTGGTCAATTCTCCATTAATGGAGGAAGTGAGGTGAGAGGGTTAGATCTTTGAAAATATTTACTCAAAATCTGATTTTGGGAAAAAAAACAATTTTTGGTTGTGAAAGATAATCTCAAGCTCGCCGAAAGAGATGAAGTGTCGGGGAGGAGTCACACTCGCCGGAAAATTGATGGTGGTGGTGTACTAGTGGCACAATTCATAGTCGAGGTGGAAGAAGAAAGGTAAGTGAGGGAAAGGGATGTACAAATTTAGTAATGAATACGTAATACAGATTAATTCCACACATTGCACAAAGTAGCCAAACACAAGAAAAAGATCAACATAATAAAAGTATCTTTGTCTGCTATAATGATCTAGAGCGCTTGAGTATAAAAAGCCAATCTAGCAATCTAGACTAGCTCATTTATTCATTCAACAAAAACATTTCTCCTGCAATTGTTCCAGACAGAATTCTTCAATGAAATAGTTCTAAGCCTGAACTCTAAATGAGAGTAATGAAGGCATCAAATCTGTTCTTTTTCTTGCTTACATTTACAAATTTGACAAAGTTGAAGCTACAAGATTACAAATTGCTAAAAAACAATGATGTACAAGATTAACAAATGCTATTGGATTTGCTAAGGTTATCTACAGTTCAGCTAGTATAGAGACTCAAGATAAGATCACGTTTTAGTTCAGAGATACAAAAAGGGAAGGCAGTAAAGTTACAAAGACCTACACACCAAAATCTGTGGGAGAATTTTTACATGTTCATCCCAATGACGAAGAAGCCCGTCTCACATGATCAACAATCATACCCATCTCTTTTAAAGTTTCAAGAATTGCATCTGTAACATCCTCTGAACATCGCTCCAGAACCGTCATATAGCCTTCCTCAGCTTCATTCAATCCCGCCCAAATTGCTCCACTTCTGGTTAGATAAAGTGCAACCTTTCACCAAATTAAGCAAGAAGATCAGACAATTAAGTCAATATTCATAAATAAACGCCAATAATACCTCATAGTTTTGCAAACTTATAATTATACTGTCACTTAAACATTCTTTATTTTATTGGGACCATCCCTATAGTCTCTTCAACACTCAATCATGTATTAGTAAATAAAGAGTCTAATGGTAAAATCAGTCACAAACCATATTATCAAAGAAAATATGATTAAAATGGTAAATGTTGATATTATTTTTGGAGGGAGTACCATTATTGTACAGTTTGACAAAGAAACTAGAGAGGCTGTCAGAGTCCATACAAAATGAAGAAATCACATAACTCTACAAGTAAAAAATAGGAATGTACCTCTTTATGGTTTGCTAGGGCAGCAACCATCAGAGGAGTAATCTCAGATCGGTCAAGGGCATCGATCTCAGCTCCATATTGGATCAAGAATTTACACAACTCTAAGTTTCCTGTGCTAGCTGCACGATGCATTGGCGTGTTCCCAAACTGAGATAAATTTTCAAGTATCAACCACCATACTACATGTGCATTGTAAACAAACTAGACAGTAGACACAACACAAGTGTTAATGGTAATTTCATATTTCATTGTATGTGCAACTGTGCAAGTGCTTAAAGTAGGTTATGAACCTTGTCCTTGGCATTGACGTCTGCACCATGAACAACCAACATTTTAGCAACTTCTGTACCGTTAATATCAATAGCAGCAAGGTGAAGAGCAGTTTCACCAAGATAATTTACCACGTCGATATCAGCTCCTGTGCACAAATTTTTATTCATATTATGAAAATAACAAAATGTTGGCTTCAAAGGTGCATTGAGAAGTAAATACTGAAAAGCAGAATTACAGTCAATTTAGCAGCAGATCATCCCCTAGTGAACACATCAGCGACTCAGTAAATAAATGATACAACATCCATTCTCGCCCTTTAAGCAAGAAAGATAAGCGAAATTTGAAAAAAATCAAGTTGCAAATTTATATTTAGTAAAAGAGAGATTTTAGTTAATTAGTTAGCCAAGAAACATTAATATGCATGATATCTGGTATCCAGATTCAAGAAATCTAAATAGAATGTAAACACTAGAAAACCTAGAAAGACTTAAGTCGAAATATTTACATGTAGTACTATATCACATCCCAGAAGTCAGACGTATTTAACTCTCCATCAATAAACTTCACCGTTTTTCTTCTTGTTGACACCGCATCCAAGTAGACACTCGACATTCTAAATTCTTAATATACTTGTAATTTCTTGCGCGAGGAAACGTGTAGGAGTACTAAGCTACATAATACCAAGAAAATAAAAATTTACAAACTAACCTTAATTAAACTTCATGTTGATCAATAATGTCACTAAAACCAAGAAATCACCCAATAAAAAGAAAAACAAGAAATCATAGAAACCCATTGATCCCTTGATTGTAAAAGAACAAAATACACAAATCAAAATCAATAAAAAGAAATTGCTAACCATTGTCAATGACAAAACGAGCAATATCAAGATGGCCACTAAGAGCAGCGAAATGAACGATGCCATAACCCTCATTGTCTTTATCATGGATCAAAGTCTTTCCATGATCAGCATCTATTAGAATTTTCAGCAGCTTAAGAAAAAGAAAATAAAAGAAAATTCCATAATTAAAGACATGCAATGAAGAAAAGAGAAACTTGTAAGTACTTATAACAATGGCGATTAATTAAGAATGTACGTACCTGACAGTGACCATTGACAGCGGCAAGGTGGAGGAGAGAAGCGCCAGATTTATCGCGGAGTTTGATAACTTTAGAAAGTATTTTTCTGGAGAGAGACTCGAAGAATGAAATATCACCATTACGTGCGGCATTGCTAAGGTCATCTAGAGTAAACACTAGTGCTGCATCCACCATTATTATTATTACTAATTCTTTCTTAGTACTACAGTCAACAGTCTTATGGTTTCTACTTAGTAGAATTGTTAACTACAATATGCTAATACTTCTAATTCTGTTGGTACGTATGATCCTATTAAAGAATGAATAACTAATTTATAGGATTGCGAGAAAAGGAGTTACTAGTAGTTAACTACTTTTTAGCCAAAATCATGTAAAAGAAAAAAGTTTCTGTCAATAAACAATTAATTTTGACACTAACCACGAGCCCAACCAACATGGACTTGTTAATTTTTCAGATTATATGAAAATGGGCCTGGGTACCCGATAAGGAGGAGGAGATCCCCTCACTTGTGAGTGTCCTTAGAAAATTTAAAGGTAATTGGAAAGGTCAGAGCAATAATCCTCTTAGGGGCTGGACATCTCGTCGAGGTAAACCTTATCCAGTAGCGATCAAATACCCAGTTTAGACGAGATCCGCAACCCGGGCTCTGATACCATATTAATTTTTCAGATTATATGAAAATGGGCTTGGGTAACCCAATAAGGAGGAGGAGAGTTTAGCCCACTTACAAGTTAGGAGTTTCCATCCTAAAACCAATTGGTGATAGGAGGAGTGACTCCTAATCTTATAAAGTGATTTATTTTCTCCTCTTTCTCCAATGTGGGGCACTCACAAGTGGGCATTTAATGGGTTTTAACAGGGCTCGTGTATGAGAGATTTCTCTAGTAATTTGCAAAACAATAAGTGTAAGAGGAAACCCAACTAATAAACTAGTGGGAAACTCACATATCTCAGTCTACGCGCGACACTCGCTGAATACTCATTGTTTTGTAAGCTCTTTAATTTTGGATGTCTATTTTAGTGATAGTAAGATAATTGATTTCCATTATTATCCTAACATAGTAGAGTATATATAGATCCTAAAACTTGCCTAATACAAATACTTACTGAAATATTCACATTCTAAAATATGAAGATTTACATATAAAAGAATATTGACACATAAACTCTACTACACCTTGCAGTCGTAACAGGAGGAGGTCGTACGCTAAGACTGTCTCGAAAATCGATGAAGAGTATGAGTGGAAGCCCCTTGGGGAAAATATCAGCTATCTGATAGCGAGAGGGGACATGAAGCACACGAACTTCATCTGGTGCCACTTTTTCACGTGCAAACAAAATATCCATCTCAATATGCTTAGTATGTTGATGTTGGACCGAATTACCAGGTAAGTAAACAACACTGACGTTGTCATAATACACCAATGTGGCCTTCTTACGGGGACAACGAAGTTTTAGAAGAAGGTTCCTAATCCAACAAGACTCATCAACGACATTAGCCACACCGTCGATACTCAAAATCCACACTAAAACGAGATAGTATAGGTTGACGTTCAGAAGATCAAGAGATCAAATTTTCACCCAAAAAGAGGAAAAATGGTTGTGATTCAATATGAAACGGATCTACGCACGTGCCCATTTACATAACAGATCGCATGGTAGGTCATAAATTTGGAGAATTTGCATCAACTCTAAATTTCCGGGGACACGCAAAAAACGATAATAAATCTCGTCGTTAAGTTGAAGTTAATTAAGTTAATATAAAAAATTATAGATACTTATCATTTATTAATGGAGGTAAACTTGATGGGTTTTTTTAAAAAAAAAGAAGAGAAGGAAGAATTTGATTACCTTCGTAAGTACCAGTGGCGTCTACGAGACGAGTACCAGCCATGGAAGGACGATGAGGTAACTGCTAAGGGGTACTATATATATCGATGTCTGTTGACAAAGCACGAAGAGTAATTGGTCAGATCCGCGGGCTACGAGGAAAATCTTTTCGACTGCTCGTTCGAGAACTACGATCTTTGGCTCTGGAACTGAATCATTTCCTTGTATCTGAGAGGAACTTCCAGATTAATAGGATGGAAGCTTAATCGGAATAAATTAGAATTTTTCTTCTATGATCGATCAGTATAAACATCAACAACTCCGAATTGGATCAGTCTCTCCCTTGGATCTGATCCACCAATGGATGCATTACAAAAATATATTAATTGAAATCAATTAATATATTTTTTCTTTTTTTTTTCGACGATTAACCAATTCCTTAAAATATAAAGTAAGGAATTTCCCCAAACCTCTTCTATATTTAGAACCCCGAAAAAGCACTTTTTAGATTTCTCGTCTACCTGTCGAGTTGAATTGGAAGAATATTCCATATTCTTTCGGAATTTTTCACGAATTATTAGATAGAAACGAACTGACACAATAGCCAGATGTGGAACGACGGGTGTCAGGGAAGCTAAGCATCCAAATCAGCATCTGCATAACTTATAAGACCAGAGATAGAGGAGTGATACAAGTGTAATCCAAGATGAAGAGTACCCTGAACATAATGAACAATGTGTTTGAGAGCATGCATGTGTTACTCCCTAGGCTCATGCATATAGAGGCACACATGTTGGGCTGCATAAGAAATATCATCGAAAGTCGAGTATTGTCAGGCACCTGCAAGACTGCGGTAAAAATGGGATTCACAATTGGTGAACCAAAGTTGGAACCAAGTTTAGACTTGGAATCAATAGGAGTAAAAGGAGGCTTGCAGGAGGTCGTACTAGCCCGTTCAATAATTTCCTGAGCATATTTGTGTTCAATAATTACTTTTATTCCTCGAAAAGTGATAATAATATTTTTTCGATCCACGATAATCAAACTTATTCCTTAACAAAATAAAGATACTAAAGGAAAAAATTTAAACCATTGTAACTTAATTACTCATTCAACACTAATCTTAAAACATAAATAAATAGTCTATGGAGTTACATTATCATTCTTATCCGTATTTTCCTTATACTTCTCTGGAGTGAACATCTCATTTTTAAAGTCTTCAATGTCCTCACTATCATAGTAGTAGCAACCTGGATTTCTAACTCTAGTCGTTTTTCGAATCTTCTTAGGTTGAGGTTCATCCTCTTCTAACTCTGAATACAATCAACCAGATCAGTCCTCATAATAGCATTATAGATGTCCTTTCGGGTATGCCCTCTAGCATGATCAAACTCCTGAATAACCTCATTACCGTTACCAGGGATGTCTACTTTCAACACATGATGGATGACAACATCTAGGATGGTGCAGCTGTTACTAGCAGACTCCCTATCATACTCATCATCACTCAGCACAATAGGGTTGATGTAGCTTCCTACTCGGATAACTTCTCTAACAGTCATATCTAGGGGTCCGTTAACTGATGAACACGACATCTACAATAAACAATACCCTCATTTAGCGTGTACTCCCAACAATAAAAAAAAATAAGCGAGAATAAACAAATTATTTGAAGCTAGGAATAACTAAACAGTTAAGCAGGGAAGAAAAACATAAACATGCTGAAATAAATATTTAAATGCAGAAATATAATATTTCTATCCTATATGACCTTCCTATACTACCCATCTCTCACAAAATAAATAAAGTAACTAAAATAAACAACTAATAATTAAATATGTGATTTTTTGAAAAATATAAAAAAAAGAACTGAATAAAAATTAATAAAAAATCCAGACTTATATAAAAAAATTTCGAACTAAAGAAAAAAAAATCGAACCTAAAAAGAATGTTTGAATCCTTTTTGAAACATGTTTCGAATTTATAAAACAATTTTAGCACAATGAATAAGTAGGAGCTCGTTTTCTATCAAATTCATTTAAGCAACTAGGCGTCAAAAAATATAGGATTGGCACGAAAAGCCAATAAAAACTTAAGCTTCAAGATACCACTTTGTAAAACCCTATAATTCTCTATTAAAATACCTTTTTCATATAAAACTTAGAGAATTATCAAAGCATTATCATCGGTGTGATAACGTATCGCCTTATTTAGAATTTTACAACGGAAACAAAATAAATTACTTTGAAAACTTAATAACTTATATTAGTCAACCATAAGTCAGCTATAAAACCAAACCAAAGTCAACCAACTCAAAAGTTAACTATTCAAACCATAACTGAAATTCAAATATTAGAGTATTAAAACTAAACACAAGCTCTCCACGAAACCCGAACCTACAATGTATCATCTTCAAACCTGGAATAGTCGATGCTCTCTCGATCCTGAGAGACTGCTCACCAAATGGGTCATCACAGGATTAATAAGGCACAACCATGATCGACATATACAAAAGCACGTAACCAGCAAAGCTGGATACTACATAATAAAAAAGGGAAATTCCATCTAGTACCACTTAGTTTTTGCGAATTCCAATGGATACTCAAATTGTAATAATTGTCCAACTAATACCACCATAATTACACCCTAATTGCTACCGTGACTCTACTTAATAAAAAGTAAGGAAACACTGTATTATTCATTATAATCTAAGTTATGTTAAGTTAGATCCCTTAAAATAAAAAAGGTAAAACATTAAAACCTAATAATTAACCTAACTACGTAAATCCATTCACTATCCTCTCCATTATTACTGCTCAAAATACAAAACAAAACTGAAACCCATCTTCCTTTCTTGGTTGGTCTTGGACAATTATGCACCACCATTGAAGGTTGATCGAGATTTGCTCAGGGACAATTATGCACCACCATCTGTAAGTATTCTATTTGAGAATTTTTTCGCATGCTTTGTTCAATTTTACGAAGGAAATCACGAAATTATGCTTTGTTTAATTCTGTTTTCAATTTGCCTATCACGAATTATTTTGTTTGGTGTAATAATCTGGTTGCATATGATCTTCATCATAAAACACATGAGAACGTAACAGAATTTAGGCTATTGATCTTAGCTACAGGGGCATGTGTTGAAGGATATACATCAAATGCAGCAATTCAACACATGAGAGTATAAGGCTTAGTATAAATGTTTTTGTCTTATTCTAGTGTTGTATGAAAGGTCCACATAATACAATGGTCCCTAATATTTTTTTCAGCTTTTTCTCCTGTTCCTCCACCTGTAATGTGGTTAGGTTTCCTAGGATGATATTCCTCTATTTAAGGGTAAAAGGCCACTTGTAGCCGTCATAGGAAAATCATCAATGAAATCATCCTAATAAAAGGTTTTTGCTGGAATTCTTTGAATATGAGAAATATTATGAGTTGCACATTTTAAATAACAAATAAAATCATACATTTGTTATCATGGTATCAGAGTTGCGGTTCTAAACTCACTACACATTACAAGTAATACAACTTTTATAGTTAGAAGTTTAAATCTTTATTAAGTTTTTGTCTCTTATCTCTATCTTTTGCTGCTGCTGTATTTCATCTGCTTTTACTGCTTATCTCCTGCCTTGTGAATTGATACTTTGCATGACCAAGAAGAAAAATAAGTGGAAATTCCCTAGATGTCACCAGTCCTCTTTATTTGCATCCTTCAGAGAATAGCAACTCAGTCAGTGTAGAAAAACTTCAAGGATCTTCTAACTATAGAGCTTGGAGAAGATCCTTTGAGATTTTTCTAGCCTCCAAAAGGAAGCTAGGGTTTGTCACCGGGGTTGTAAAGAGAGATAGTGCAGACAAAGTGAAGCAAGATCATCGGGACACTTGTAATAGCATGATAATCTCTTGGCTGCTTGGTAGTATGACTGACTCTATCAAGAGATCAGTAATGTTTGTCACAAACTGTGCAAATATATGGAGAGAACTTGAGCAGAGGTACTACCTTGTGACAAATGATGCTAGAAAATACAAAATATGCAAAGATATTTATGAAACAAAGCAGAATGGGAGGATAATATCTGACTACTACACTGATATGAAGACCTTGTGGGAAGAGTTAGAAACTTTGAGTATATTTCCTCCTGTCACTCAGATGACCACGGAGGTGAGTGCATATGTTGAAGCTCTAAACCTTCAATAAGAAAAGCAAAGACTCTTCTGATTTCTCAATGATCTTGATGAATCCTGTGGAACTGTGACAAGCAATCTGCTTATAAAACCCTCTTCCCAGTGTGGATAGTGCATGCTGCTCTCTCTCTCAAGAGGAATCCCAAAGGGAAATACAGTCACAAGTGAAGGAAGAAAGAGAAGTAATTGTTATGTACAGTAAGACTACTGATGTTGTAAACTGTACATCATGTGGGAAGCAAGGCCACACTAGTGAGAAGTGTTCGACTATTGTAGGCTACCCACCTACTCACCCTAAATACAGAGGGAAGGGAAGAGAAACACATGGAAGGAAACCTGCAGAAAACACTTCTAAGGAACACAAAAATGGAGCAAGGGAGGAAGAATGAGGATGGCTGCAAATGTAAGAAGTGAAGGTGGCTCAAGCTTTGGGTATCAACATGTGAACACACAGTAAATTGAGAAATTGCTGAAAATGCTACTCACACCTTCTGATGATGATGAACAGGGCTCAGAAGATGAGATGGATCTCTCCTACTCAAATATGGTGAGCTGCTGCTTTGCTAACACAAGCAAAGATCAATGGATCATTAGTACTGGTGCCTCACACCACATGACAGGAGACATCAACTCTCTTGTGAATGTTAGAGAATGCAGAAAAAAGCATAAAATGAACCTTCCGACTGGAGAAACCTCCACCATCACTCATGTAGGTGATTCCGTTCTGAAGAACAACCTAACCTTAAAAAATGTACTACATGTTCCATCTTTCAAGCACAACCTTCTCTCTGTAAGAAAGCTATCACAAAGTGTAGATTGTAAGGCCATCACTAGTACAGAAAAGGCAATTTGCGTCGGATGTGAGGCGCCTATTTGCGTCGCACATGGGTCCGACGGCAAAGGCCTCGACGCAAATGACCCAGACATGATCTGCGTCGTAGGCTGAGCGACGCAAATGGTTGAGCTATTTGCGTCGCACCTGTATACGGTGCGACGCAGATGGCTCTCCACAACCCCAAATAATAAGGTAATTTGCGTCGCACATAGCAGTATGTGCGACGCAAATCAAGCATCTGCGTCGCACATAAAGCAATGTGCGACGCAAATCAGTCCAAAAAGTGGGCAAATCAGGCCAAAAAGTGGGAAATCAGGCCAAAAAGTAGGAGCCAGCACTCAATATTTGCACTTACTTAAAATCGCAATAATTCATTTTTTTTCTCTCAAACTCACAGTTCCATATTCCCAATTTAAAATTGCAATAATTTTACATTGATATGTAAACATTATATAGAAACACATCTTTTGCATTAATATGTAAATATTAGATACAAACATATGTATAAAATATATATACAAATATACAAAACAAATTAATATGTAAATATGTAAAAGAATTGTAAACTAAATGTAAACAAATTACATTACAAATGTAAAAATAAAACTAAAACAAGGATGAGCCGCTGCCGGTTTCCGACGAAGAAGACTTCGAGAAGACAAATTACACAGATCTGCAAATGAAAATAAGAAATTCAGAGAATAAAAGAAAATCCCATACTATGATAAATGCCAATAAAAGTAAAAAATCAGATAAAAATAAAAAAAAAGTCGCAGATATGAAAACCAAAAACGAATAAATTAGATCTAAAAAATTAATGCTAAAAATTAGATCTAAATTTCAGATGCATGAACTAGAAAATTAATTTCCTCTCAAAAAAAAAAAAACTAGAAAATTAACGCCAAAAACGAATAAAAGCCAAAAATTAGATCTAAAAAATTAACGCTAAAAATAAGATCTAAAATTAAAAACGAATAAACGCCAAAAAGAAAACAAAAAATTAGATCTAAAAAATGAAAAAAATGAAAAAACGAAATTGTAGATCTGAAAACCTGAGATGCACGAAGAAGTCGCAGGAGATTATACTCGAAGATCTTCAATTTTCGTTGCGATTATACCATATTTTCGCCGGAGATCTAACTCGAAAATGAAAAATCAGATTGTTTGTTGCGTTTATACATAATTTTCGCCGGAGATCTTGAAAACGAGGTTTTTTTGTTGCGATTATACCTATTTTTCGCTGGAGACAGACGCGTTTGAGAGAACCGGTGAGAGAATAAGAGAGGCCGGTGAGGGAGAGTCGTGTTTTTGAGGGTGAGAGAGAGAGACGGGTTTGAGGGTGAGAGAAAGAGGGGGTTTGAGTGTTTGAGAGAGACAGACGTGTTTGAGGGTTTGAGAGAGAGTGAGATAGAGAGTTTCTGAGAATGATAATTGAAGAGAGAGAGTGAGATAGAGAGTTTCTGAGAATGAAAATTGAAGAGAGAGTGTGAGGCGCGCTGAGAATGAAAATTGAAAAGAGAGAGTGTGAGGCGCGCTAGGGTTTATGGAATAAAAAGGGTAGGTAGTGGGCCTCTTGGTTTATGTGCGTCGCACATTAAATAGGTGCGATGCAAATTAGCTATTTTGCAACGCACTTAAAAGACATGCGACGCAGATAGTTGAGACAATTTGCGTCGCATAGACACGGAAACGACGCACATTTGGCTTTTGCAACGCATGTAAAGAAGGTGCGACGCAAATGGGCCATGTTGTGCGTCGCACTCCTCTCACGTGCGACGCAAATCCCGACTGTGCGTCGTTTCCGTGTCTATGCGACGCAAATCAGGGGACGCAAATCGTCTATTTTGTACTAGTGCATATTTCACACTGATTTTTGCATTATTCAGAGCACCTCCTCTCAAGCACTCATGGGAATAGGTAGAGTGCACAATGGGCTATACTACCTTGTTGATGATAGTGTGAAGCAAATTATTCAGGAACTGAAATACAAGAATGTAAAGAAGAGAAGTGAAAAGGGTTGTTACACTGCAGCAACTGGAGAACTGAAGGTTCTTGGAAGTATAACAAATATTTACAAGATGAACACCTATTTCATTTGGCATATCAGCAGACTGGGACATGCCCCAATGAAAAAGATCTCTCATATACAAGGTCTCAAGGGATTCAACACACAGTCAAGTGAGTCTACTTGCATTGTGTGCCCTCTTGCAAAGATAATAAAGCCACCCTTCCAAGCTAGTGAATCCAGGGCCCAGGAAGCATTTGAACTGGTTCACATTGACACATGGGGACCATATGGAGTGAATTCAAAATATAATGAAAGATACTTCTTGACTGTGGTGGATGATCACACAAGAATGACTTGGATTCACCTTATGGAACATAAAAGTGATGCATATGGAGCTTCGACTACTACCTTTGTCAACATGGCAAGAAATTATTTCACCAAGCAAGTGAAAGTCATAAGGTCTGAAAATGCTCCAGAACTTGATGATAGGTTAAGCAGACCTCTCTTCAATGCTCTTGGAATCATGCATCAGACTACATGTGTAGATACTCATGAGTAAAATGGAAGAGTGGAAAGGAGACACAAGAATATCTTGGAGATGGCAAGGTCCCTGCACTACTAGAAAAAACATCTTTTACTACTTTACAAATGCTTGGGTTGTTTTAATAACCCGAGCATTTGACAAGTTTTTGGAAAATTAAAAAGAAAAATTCACAAATGCTCGGGTTTTTAAAAACAACCCGAGCATTTGACTAATTTAATAAATTTTTTGGGAAAGGAATTTAATACTTGGAAGTTGAAACGCAAACTCTACAACTATTTCCCCTTTAATATCTGTTCTCTCTCTCTTTCCCTCAACTCTCGATCTACTTCTCTTTCTCTCTCTTCCCCTCTTGACTCACTCTCGATCTGCTTCTTCGAATGCATGTCCAGGTAATTTCTTCCGATTTTTATTACTGTATTTTAGTTTTATTGTTGTATTTTAGGTTCTTTTTGGTTTTCTGGATTTTGGGATTATTTTGGGTGTTGTATTTTAGGTTTAGGGTTAAAATCTCTTTTGCTGAATTTCTTCCGATGCTCCTCCTCTAACGCCGGCGACATTCTCATCAAATTTCAAGGTTTTTTTTGCAACCACTTATACATATTTATTTGCCCTAATCTTGCTGTAAATATTGTAAACATGAGAAAAATTAGAATATTTAGTGTTTGTGTAACTGATACATGTCTTGCATTTGCACTAATTTCACGTCCTTCTACTTTTAAATTACAAATTTTGATTTCCTTTAGTTTTGTATTTCGTCAGATTACTTGCAAATTGCAACATTTCTAGAATTCTACTTGATTTGCAACTGATTATATGAGGATATTCGAGTGATATCGGAAGGAACTGAGAATTCAGAAGAAGTTGTCTCAACTGTAAGTGCATGATAATCCAGTTTCGATTCGCAATATCTAGCTAGTTTGGATTTAGGTTCTTAGGTTTTCATTATCGGGTTTTGTTGCATTTTTTAATTGTGTGAGCTCGTCTGCTCGTGAGGTCGAATGTAATGTGTGTCTTTTTGCAAGTTGTTATAATATTCTTATGCAATTGATTTTAAGAGCAATATTACTATACCATGGTTTAAATGAAGTCACAATCGAACATCACATAAGCAAACTATCGAAACTAGATAAGTGGTGACAGCTAATGAATATAAACTGGCCGGTTCCTGATGAATATTACTTTAGTTTAAACTTGTTAATTTGAAAATCTATCACTCTCTGGCTGTTTTGTGAGGATAATTTTGCGCTTTTCTTTTTATGTTCCTTGTGGTCTTTGTTATCATTATTGACCGTGCTTTCTTGCTGTCGTCGTTGGGTCTTGAATGGTTTCTGACACCAGATTATATTTTGGGGCATACCTGAAGCAACTGTTAGAACTTCTAGAAAGAACAGAAAAGCCTTGACAAAAGTTTTCTGGTGATAGAATTTTGAGGATCACAATAACTATGCAGATCCACATACCTGTTCTTGCAATCTCCCTTTTTATTTTCTATTTTTTTTAGGATCATCTGTTGGATTCCAAGTAATAATTATGTTATAGGTCTTGAGACTGAAGCTTTTGCTATGGAGCATCATATTCTGGAATCTAAAACTAGAAGCACTTGACAAGATCAATGATGGTTTATGGATTAGAAGTAATAGATATCTTTAATCTATGAAGCACGGGTACTTCCCCGGAGTGCCGTTTCCCGTACCGGGGACGGGTACGGTACGGGTACGAGACGACTACGGCGGAAAAACGTCCCCGTGACGACTCTTGAGTGGTGGGGACGTCGGGTTCAGTAGGGGACGGCTAGGGTGGTTGATGGGAACGTTTTGGGGACGGATCTTGAAGCTTTAAGGCGTACCCCTCTGTCATGGCCGGATTTCTTGAAGCTTTTATTCATTGCCATGGCCGGATTTCAATAATCGTGTTTTTTGGAACTGGGAAGGAGAGAGAAAGGGGAAGGGAGGTAAAAGAGACAGCTGTTTTTTTCATATTTAAAAATTAAATGACTAGTGGTAGTGGGTGAACTGTAGACTGCGAATTATACCCGAGTCAGATTTTTTTTTGAGTATTGGGACAGGTTTGTTTATATTATTTAATATATAAAAGTAGACTAGGTGAGTAGGTGGTCAGGTTCCTTTGGGGTTTGAGTTAGTGGAGGGTTTGTTTTTTTCTGTTCTTTATTACTTCATCAACTTGTGCCATACAACAAACTTATCTTTTACCGATTTGAGTCTTTTACCCTAGCTATTTTTTTTTTCTTATTGCACCGAATTCCAATTATTATACTTCTATTACAACATTCTGATTTATCATAATTAAGCACATATATAAAGATATGGGCTATATCATTACTTTTCTTTTTTAATGACTGTTTATTTTACCAGACTTTTTTTAAATTATTAGTTTATATTTTATATTTATGTCATTTAATACGGTTCTACATAAATTAAATGGAGATTATATCTATTAAAAATGTAAGGTAATATTATCGATTTTTTTTTACCGAATCCAAGCCGTACCCGTTTTTGAAAATTTTGGTTTTGCCGTTTTTCGTCCCCGTACCCGTCCCCGTATCCGTCCCCGTATCCGTATCAGTGCTACCTAGTCTTTAATAACCTTAAAGTACTTAACATTTTTATTATAGTTTACCCCCTGCATTGCCGAGGTTTGGAAACTAACAATAACTGTCTATGGATTAATGACTTCATATGCCTAACACTAGGAAACCAACCGTTGATAGGAATGTATTTGTTTCCAAAAATCTAAACAAATTTAAACTAATTCGTTAACTCGTTATTATTCGGAATTTTGTTTGGATCAAGACATTAAGCTTTCGACATCATATCTAGGAGGAAAATCGCGGATGCGGTTGCATTCATGGTATTGGTTGCGATAACGCAGAACAACTTGTAACAGATGAACGAAATGAATAGCGGTTAATGTGGCGTGAATTCATTGATTTGAAATCATATTATGCTATGTTTGGATAGGAAGATTTCATTTCAAATTCTGGATTTGGATAAAATCTATTGTTTGGATGACATGGAATTTGAAATCATGGAATTTGTCCAAATTCCTATCATAAGGCTTGTATTAGTAGAATTTAAAATTCAAGTTATTACCTTGTCATTTGAAATTCTCTCCTCATACATATCCTAACTCTATGAGTATCTACATCCCAACTTCACTCATTCTTTCTAATATTTATTTCTCTCTCTCCTTTAGTAAATCATTTTTTCTCTCTCTTCCATTAAACCTCTATTTCTCTCTCCTCTATCAAACCCCCTTTACAAAACAATGATTAGGAATTGAAATACAAACTTCAAATTCCAGATTTCAATTCCATTATTTGAAAAGAAATACAAGTTTCCAAACACTACCTTAACAGATTTGTGACCTAAACTGTGTATATTTCAAGTCTAACAAGTATTTGTTCAACTTAGTATGACTAAACCTATCATATGCTTGGGTTATATATATGTTGAATGAATAATTACTTAAAACATGAGTGTTTTCTCCTATTATTCATATAAATAAACACTCTCATTTATATTATCTAACTTGAAATCCCAGGTCATGTTTTTCTTCCTTCTTTGGTGTGTGCACCGTTTTTTCTAGTTGCACTTTTGTGTAGTTAATTTATATTCAAGATCACTGTTTTGTGTAGTTAATTAGATTCCTAATTATGTCGTAAAAGTTCGAATCACTGGTTCATAATAATTTGTATTCATTTGAGTGTAGTTAGTAGAACTGGATTGTTGTTATACTGATGAATTTATCACTCTGAAGATTAGCAAACAGCCAAACCTCCCTTCCCCATATTCAATGCACTGCACCTCTGTTTTGCAACCTCGCTGCCCACGCATGCTGCCTTGTCACACAGTAGTGTATAATCTTCCTTGTTTCAGAAATTAGTGATAAAGGTCTTTTCATTTAACACAAAAGTTGGATGTCTGAATTGATATGGTGAATATTGCAGCCTATTACGGGATATGGAGTTGCCAAAGTTGTGGATTCCCGGCATCCAAACTCAAGGCAGACGACCTTGTATGGGGAATGACTGGATGGGAAGAATATACTCTTAGAGCATCTACAATGGGGTGGGTTTAGCTTGGTCTAGCAAATAGTAAAACTAGTTTTACTTGGTTTTGTTGTTGTGGAACTTGACTCTTTGGCTTGGTTGGTCTGGAAATCCAGACCATATGAGCATGGGATGGCGTGCACAAAAAGTAGCTTTTATTAATTTAAATCATCTATTTTATATAAAAAATAAACATTGTATATGGTGGAGTTTGGTAAAGGTAGGAGAGAGAATATGGTGGGGTTTGGTAAAAGTAAGAGAGAGAAATAGAAAAACCAAGTAAGACCAACCACACCATTGTGACAAAAAACAGATGAGTTGGTGGGAATTTTAGTGGGATGTGAGGTGTAAGAAGGAGGAAAGGAGAGAGAAAAAAAAACTCCAAGACCAAGTAAGACCAACCCACCCCATTGTAGATGCTCTTACTACGCTCACAGATCTGTTTTTCAAAATTGAGCAAACGGATGTGCCTCTTTCTTACTATACATGACTTCTTGGTATGCTGCTGTGTTCAAAATGTTTATTAAGCTTTTGTAGACGTGGGAGTTGTACCATGAAAGATTCTCTGGATTCTTAGGACTAGGATATTTAACTTCTAAGGTAGCTGTTAGAACAATGTACAATTAGGAAAGAACAAGGTTCCTGATTCTTGCAGTCAGGTGATCAAAATGTTTTTCCTAATAGTTTTTTCGCTCCACATGGAATTTGAGATTGTCAGCCCATGAATGAAGCTTATCAGATGATAAAATTATATTTTTAAAAAAAAATTGTATCTGTCAGGTGTTAGTTTTTTTCTGATAAGAAAGAAAATCTCATTTGGGGAAACTAATAGTTGGGAATAGAGGAGAGCCAAGAACTAGTAATGCAGCAACAAGTGGAGCTCCAAAGAAAGCTTTACCAATAGAACTGTCGGCTTTGTCATTGGATGAACTCAACAAATGTACCAACAATTTCATTCAGAAAACATTGGTTGGAGAAGGTTCTTATGGCCGAGTATTCCATGGCAAGTTAAACAATGGCCAAGAGGCTGCAATTAAGAAATTGGATACGAGTTCTGCGCAGGATTCAGATTCTGATTTTGAAGCTCAGGTATCTTACATTATATTTCTTCGTATACTTTAGAAACTCTATTTTTTCGGATTTTTGATCCAATTTCTCGCTTGTTATGTGGCTCATTGCAGTTGTCAATAGTTTCAAGACTAAACCATGAGCATTTTACAGAGCTTGTGGGTTATTGTTTGGATCAAAGTAACAGAATATTGGTTTATCAGTACACAACAATGGGTTCTTTACATGATGTATTGCACGGTATAACATTCTTTTCACCTGACCTTTTCAGAACTGAACTTATTCTACATGTTTGGACATGATTAGCCCCGATTTCAGCATATTTTTACAAATAATTGGACCTTTTATTTATCAACATTGGCTTATCTCTTGTATAGGGAAATACAGTGAATTGGTTCTATTAATAAACTGAAATATATGTTCTCTTCTTGTATTTTCTTTTACAAGACAAGAATATATACATGAATTTTTGTTTATTAGTTTCGAATTTCGATCGAAACGAATGATTCGTTCCCTCATTGTGTGGCGAAACATAATAACAGCATTAACCAAAGATTTTGGAAAACCAATGGTTAGAAACACTGCCAGCTACATGGGTGCCAATTATTTGCTAATTTTAGTAGCCAATTGATGCAGCTGAACATGCTGCAGTGAAGTTTCTACTGTTTTTACGACATGGGATTTGCTGCCTTCAGATTCTACCTCATGTCAGAAACCAATATAATGTGTTAGTATAATATGAGGTTCTCCGCTCCTTTAGCTTGTATTCTTTCTCTAGTATTGGTTAGGCTAATATGTTATTAATATAAGTACCCTTTACTACTAAAATGTTTTTGTCAGGGGCGGATCCAGGAATTTTTTTATTGCCTGGGCCATATAAATCGAACAAGAAATTTAACTAACCAAAAATTAAGAAATATGAATTTTTGAAGGACAAAGATCCACAATCATATGATTATATGTTCCAAAAACATTATTTGATACAAACTATTCTCGTCATCAAAATTGGACTCTCCTTGTTTTCATTGAATTGAAATCATCTATGATCGAGTCAATTGTAAATTTTTCAGCAATATCCTTCTCTATATAGACAATCAAGTACTCCGATAGAAAGTCGTCGTCCATCTTATTTCGCAAGCTAGTTTTGACAATTTTCATTGCTGAAAAAGCTCTCTCAGAAGTTGTTGTACTAACAGGAAGAGTTAAAATTAGTCGAATCAATCTATCAACTAAAGGATAGATATTGGACTTACCAATTTCAGCTAAAGTTCGACATAAATCAGTTATGGAACTCAAATTTTTCATCTCATCATGATTAGAGACACATCGGTAAAATAGCTGAAGTTGGTACCTCAAATGAAACTGATCATCTTTAGAAAAGTCTGCAGGATAGTACTTTTCTGCAAGACGGCAAATGTTATCCACATTGAAGTTCTTATATCCCTTGTTAGGATTCAAAGATGCACTTAAGACAAGAAGCTCTGTTGTTTTCTCACTGAAACGACTATTTAGTTCCTGCAATTGCTGATCCATAGTAGTTGTAAACACATCAATTTTATAATGATGCTCCACTGATATGTTATCTTTGTTACGTCGAGATCGTATTAAATCAGAATAACTAGCTTGCATATCTGGGACTAGAGTGCCATGTCTGTTGCAAAATGAGAGTACTTTGTCCAAAAGATCTTTCCAACCTTCATCTCTGAGATCTTCAATTGAGGATTTTGTATCAACAAGTAAATCCATAGCATGCAAAATATCTTGTGATTTTTGTTGTAAGGCTCGACAAAGTAAATCTGTGAACGCCATGAGTTCTTGATCATATGCAAAATGAATACAAAATCAAATGCTAATAATTTTTTAAGAGCATAATTAGCATCCCCTCGTTGTGAATATGTGGCTCGACGATCAATGGCTATTTTCTCAAGTACTGTACGTGTCGCATTGAACATTCTTAGTAAACTGCAAATTGATTTAAAATGTGAACTCCATCTAGTATCTCCAGGACGTTGCAATGTACCAATTTGATTCATCCCTTTTCCAGTATCAACCTCCTCAATTTCAATCAGGTGCTCCAACTCAGCTACTTGACTATCCGTAACTCATCATGACGCTTGGAAGAAGAACTAACAACATTCACAATAAAAATTAAATCTTTGAAGAAATCATGAACCTCAGATACTTCTCTTGCGGCAACAATAAGAGATAATTGCAACTGATGGGCCAGACAATGCACATAATATGCATAAGGGCAATCATCTATAAACAAAGCTTGTAAACCATTCCACTCCCCACGTATTGCTAGCTCCATCATATCCCTGACCTCTAAGATCTTTAATATTCAACTCATGATTAGACAAAACTGTTGTTATTTCATCTTTGAGAGTTCTAGAACTTGTGTCTTTGACATGCACCAAGTCCAAAAATCGCTCTTGTACAATACCATCTTTATTAACAAATCTTATAACAATAGCCATTTGCTCCCTTTTAGATACGTCTCGTGATTCATCTATGATTATGCAAAATTTTGAATGACCAATCTCCTTTCGGATTTCATTCTGCACTTTCTTAGCAAAGACATGCAAAATTTGCTTTTGAATTGACGGAGCAATATATTTGGCATTTTGTGGTGCATTTGCTAGCACCACGTCTCGTACATCCTTGTTATAGGATGCAATGAGTTTTAACATCTCTAGAAAGTTTCCTTGATTTTTGGAGTCGGCATTCTCAACATGTCCCCTAAACGCACACTTTTGAAATGTGAGCCATTTTACAACATTTATTGAAGCTGATAGTCTTAAACGATTATCTGCAATCTGTTTTGGAGTGAGATTTTCAAAAGCAGTGTCTATATGACCTTTATTTTTCTGAATATTCTCCCAACATTGAACTGAATATCCATGAGCTGAATTAATGTCTCTTCCTATATGGGATACAAATGCACAATCTTTTCCACCAACTCTCTTCCAATTTCTAAATCCTTGTACTGTAAAAGTATCTGAACCAGCTTTCCCCAATGGTTTCTTATCAAAAAAAGCATGGGAAACAATAGGCAGCATCAGTTGTTGGTGAATACTCTAGCCACGTAAAAGTCTTAAACCAATTAGATACAAATCGACGTGGATGGCTTTCTGGACCTGATAAAGGATACTCAGACAAACGAGTTTGGTAAGGTCCAAACTCAATGAACTTGCCCACAATTTCTCGTTGTATCCCGGAGGGATAACTACTGATTGGCTTATGCAATGCTGGATCACGCACAAAAGAAGTGTCACTACTATTAGGTTGTTGGTTTGGTATCTGAGTTGGATTATCCGGAATCACATTGTTCGTCGTTATTAGGATCATCAAAATTCACGTTATCAACATTTATTTCTGGAGTAGGTTTTTGTTTTTGGAAGTACGAATTAATGGTTTTTCTCTTCATATTTTAAACCTAGAAAAAAAATATTGAATTATATTAATAATGTATCAGATTAAGATATTAATTAAAATAAAAATTATATGTTAAGTGCTAAGAAAAAAGTTATACTTCGTCTAGCAATTAGCAATTATCAATTATCCTAGTTAAGTAATTTTATTAATGAGATATAAAAATCAACTATTAACTTAATATGCAATATAACAATAACATGATACAATTATGCAAGTCATACAATCAAAAGTTAAAAAATAAAAAAAAATGGTCGCCAATTGTATGAAACACTAAGAAATAAGAATGGCAAATATCATAATTCATAAATGTAATTTGGAAGCATAGGCAAGCTACTGCCTACTAATTACTAAAGATGTAGAATTGTAGAAAACTAGAAATTAAAGGTGAGTATACAGTATTCAATTGATTGATGGCAAATTGGCAATCATATTCTGATATAGTGATATTCATGGCATTAGCATAAAACTAGAAGTTAAAGACAACTAATAATTAATTAATTAAATATAGAATAAAGAAAGAAAGTGATGTACTTTTTGGATGAAAATTCTGAATTTGCTGTTGTAATTGCTGCACTGAGCCACTGACGCACTACGGCACTAGTACTATTGCTTTCTGCTTCACGAAATCGCCTGCTATTGTACCGACTTGTCTTACTAGGGTAGGGTAGGGATTATTTTAAACCTTGAAAACTTCAGTTTTTTGGCTTATTATATATATATATTATTATGGGCCTTTAAAGTAGATTGATTTTTTTTCTGGAACATGGGGGGGCCAAGGCCCGGATAGGCCCCCCCTTGGATCCGCCCCTGGTTTTTGTTCTGTTTTGTTTTTTTACCTGAATACATGGTATAATTGTAATTTGACAGCCTGACGGGGTGAGATTAAGTTTGAACTTCACAACTTTTTCTACTGCGGCTTTATCTTATGGATATAATATATCTGAAGAGTAATGAAGTTGATAAATGGGCATTTTCTGCATCCTAAATAGGGGAAGTTCGCTAAAATATGTTGTTTATTTGCCGTAGTCACAAAAGAGAGGAAAAAACTTATGGATGTATTTCTTTGCTTACATATACTGGGCACCAATCTTCTGGCTTAGTAAAACAATGTGAATGCCTCTTTGCTATGCTTGTGAGTTTAGAGGAGAGGTATCAGAAAAGAAATCAGTCATTTTTTTCTTCATATTGTTGTAAATATTCTCTGTTTCTACATCTATTTGCTTGTACTTTCAGTCTGTTGGCTTTTGGTTTTGCTTTCGTGTAAATTCTGCTTCCTTCCTTCATGTCTTTGCTTTCGTGTTGGACCTTTCTGTATAGCTATCTGTCTGGTTAGCAGCAGACTTCTTCCATATCTTATGAGCTGATTCTGACATGTGCTTCTCTTGGATTTATAATTATAAATATGCTACAAGTTGCTGGAGCTTTAACTCTGGTGAACCTGTTACGCAAGTGAATGACAGAAAATGATTGGAACGATGACAGACCTAAGCTAGCTATACTTAATTGTTTTGTTAATGTAAACATTGTAAACCAATGACACATATATTTTATTGTATTTATTAAGTTCTGGAATGCTTCTCATGTTTCTTTATCTCATGTGCTCAATGGAGCATAGGAAAGAAGAGGGGAAGAATTTGAGACATGCGTAAAAGTTGGAGCTATGCTTTATTGTTTTGTTGATGTAAACCAATAAATTATAGATTTTGTTATAGTTGATGCATTTCTTGGCTGCTCATGTATTCAGTTGTGATTTTTTGGCTCCTGTTATAAGATGGAATTTTTGTTTTGTTTTCTCGTGTTTTGCAGACTTGTTACTCATGCTGCTGGCCAGCAGGGTAGCAGGTCTGAATTTTTTTTTTATAAGAAAAGCTCAAATGCTCCGATTGTTAAGGAAAAACCGGAGCATTTGATATAACAAATGCTCCGGTTTTTCCTTAAAAACCGGAGCATTTAAAAACAAATGCTCCGGTTGTAAACCGGAGCATTTGTAAAATGCACAAATGCTCGTATGACGTTTTCTACGCGTTAATTATGGAGCATTTGAGGCCTAAACAACCGGAGCATTTGAGGTTTTTTCTACTAGTGCTGAAGCTTCAAGCGGGCCTTCCTTCAACTTTTTGGGGAGATTGTGTGCTTGCATCCACACATATTACAAACAGACTCCCCACTCCTACTCTTCAAAACCAGTCCCCATATGAGGTACTACATAACTCCAAACCTGATTATGATTTACTAAAAGTGTTTGGTTGTTTTGTTTTGGCTTATAATCAAAAAAGACTGGTGACAAACTAGACATTAGAGATGTTCCATGCATATTCATAGGGTACCCTCACACCCAAAAGGGGTATAGAGTGTTCAATTTATAATATTGAACAACTCCACCTTTATAACCAGACATGTCAAATTCTATGAACACTTGTTCCCATACAAAGTGTTCAAGAAAAATGACACACCTATTGAACATATGAGCACACCGACCCAGATGAAACTTGGTTTGAGGACCTTGCAAAACATGATCACCTCCTTCAGAAAGCCAAACAGGCAGTGATCCTCAAGACACTACTGATGAAACTATTAGTGATCCACAAGACACTGATCAACCACCCATTGCAGAAGTGAGAAAATCCACACGACATCATAAACCTCCCTCCTGGTTAAATGAATACCACACTAACCTTGTTCACTCTTCTCACTTTCACCCTGAAAAAATCACAAAAACCATCTCCTATGAACCTAACTCTCTGCACCATTGTGCTTCCTTTCCAAAGTTACCAAGTATAGTGAAACTCTTCACTATAAACAAGCTGTAAAAAACCAAAATTGGATGACTGCAATGAATGAATAATTAAATGCTCTTGAAATGAATGACACCTGGGATATAACATCTCTTCCCCCTGGTAAAGTGGCCATAGGTTGCAAATGGCTATTTAGAGTCAAGTATAACCCTGATGGAAGTCTAGAAAGACACAAATCTAGACTTGTTATTCTTGGCAACAAACAGAAATATGGGATAGACTATGAAGAGACCTTTGCCCCAGTTGCCAAGCTTGCAACTGTGAGGTCTCTCCTTGCTATAGCTGCCATCAAGGACTGGTATATCCATCAAATGGATGTTAAAAACGCTTTCTTGCATGGTGCACTAGTACAAAAACGTTGATTTACGTCGGACCCTGGACCCCTATTTGTCTCGGACTTGGGTCCGACAGCACAGGTCACGACGCAGATGACCTAAAATTGATCTGCGTCGTATGCGAAAACGATGTAGATTAGTTAGCTATTTGCGTCGCACGTTGTATATGGTGCGACGCAGATGGCTCTCCCTAGCCCAACACCAAGCTTCAAAGGGTAATGTGCGTCGCACATCGCCTAGGGTGTGACGCAGATGAGTGATTTGCGTTGCACCTTGGGCTACGTGCGACGCAAATTGCACTTTTTTTTTAATTTTTTTTTGTTTTTTAATTAAAAAAACTAGGAATGAGGCTGTTGCAAACTTGCAATAAAGATTTCAGTTTCTTCACAAAAGAATCGTAGATTTGTAATAATAAATTACAGAAAATAAAGAAAAAGAGATAATTACATAAAAAAGAATACATAAATTACAGAAAAATCAATTAAATAAAATTACGGAAAAATAAAGAAGATTACAGAATTACTGAAAATCAAAATCATAAAAGAAAGAATTTCAGAGCAACTACAGTCGAAATTTCAGATGGTGGTGCAAATCTAGATCTTCACCTCAAACGCAACTACAGTCGAGAAGAACCAGATCTGAAAACGAGAAAAGGTTAAGAGTCAAAATCAAAGTTCATGAACAAATTTCGAGGTAGGTTGCCGGAATACCTTCATCGGACTAGGAAAATACCATCCTTTTACTGAAAATTTCAGATCTGAAAACGAGAAAAAATGAACAAAAATAATCAGATATAAAAAAATGAAATGATATTAAAACCGATAATAAAACTCAATTCCATAGAACTTAAATCTGAGTTGAAATCCATGAATCACATACAAAACACGAAATGAAGCGATTAAACGAAGAAAAAGAAAGAAAAAGAAAGAATACCTGGTCGATTTCATCGATGCTTTCTTTGCTTTCGACATCGTCGGTAATGACGCCCAATAGTTCGACTCCCTTGATCGGTGCTTTCTTTGCCTTCACAACGGCCAATAGTTTGGCTCCTTTGATCTATAACGACACCCTTCACAACGACCAAAGAAAAAATGAAACGAAAGAGATGATGTTTACTTCTTGAAGTGAAACGAACGAATTTTGACGAGTGAAGGAGAGAGAGAGAGGGAGAGAGAGAGAGAGAGAGAGAGAGGGAGAGAGGGAGAGAGGAAGACGCAGCTGGGTACTGATGGGAGATGGGGATTTGTTTCATTTCAGTTTAAGAGGGATATTTGTGAGGGCGGCCCAACTGATGTGCGTCGCATGGGCTTGGGGTCCGATGCAAATTAGTAATTTGCAACGCACCTCAACGACGTGCGACGCAGATAGTTGTCAACACTGTGCGTCGGATGGACCTCGGGGTCCGACGCACATGAACGATATGCGTCGCACATCATCTAGATCCCGACGCATATTGCTCGTATCTGTTGGTTGTGAGCAGTTGTTTTACGTCGCACTCTGGCTCCCATGCGACGCAAATTCACTTTTTGCGTCGTTTCCGTTGTAGTGCGACGCACTTGGGGGGACGCAAATCGTCCTTTTTTTGGTAGTGGTGATTTGCAGGAAACAGTCTACATGAAGCTCCCACCAGGTTACACCAAGCAAGGTGACATAATTAAGATACAAACACGGGGGGAGTAGTGCAATGAGAAGCAAAAAGAACCTGAAATTGTGTGTAAATTAAAGCAATCCCTATATGGTCTGAAATAGGCACCTATGCAATGGTTCTCTAAGCTTAGCACTGCCTTGAAACACAAACACTTTGAACAATCCAGGTCTGACTACTCATTATTCACTAAACACAATGGAAACAGTGAATCAGGCATTGAAGAGGCTAAAAATTTCCTATCTGAGTACTTTCACATGAAGGACATGGGTCCAGTGAGCTACTTTCTTGGTTTGGAGATAGACAGATCCAAGGAAGGCATATTTCTTTCTCAAAAAAAAAAAATTAGTACTGGACCTCCTGCAAGAATATAACCTGCAAGGATTTAGGACTTTGAAACTTCCCATGGACACCCACAACAAGCTCACAAATGACACTGGCAACCTTCTCCCTGATCTAGAAAAATATCAAACGCTCATTGGGAAGCCTATTTATTTGACTGTCACAAGACCTAACATCACATTTATTGTGCATGTATTAAGCAAGTTTATGCACCAACCCACTTCATCTCACTATCAAGCTGGGCTTAGGGTCCTCAGGTACTTGGCTAGCTCTCCTGGACAAGGAATTCTTCTTGTGTTCTCAGGTCACCCCTTTGGGGCATATCTTGTTCTTCATCAACATCGTCGTCATCAGTAATCCAATTAATTTTATGATTAAGTGAGTCGAATGCTAGAAAGCTCCAGTTTAAGTGCTGTCAAAGGTACAAGTTCTATTGCTACTTCATATGCAAAGGCTTTTATGCTATGTTTTTGTTTTAGGATTACCCATAGGATTATTGGCTGATGGGTTTTTTATTAATTTGATTTTTGTTCTGTTAATGTCTATTTTCATCGTGGCATATTCAAATAAAATTTCAGGCCAAGTGGTTTCAATTCAATTTTTGGCAACAATGATGTAAGAGCTTATTTGGTTAACCTTCAAATACATGGGAAATTAGAATTCGTAGGAAGTAGGTATATGTGTTGTTGTTTGGTTGGCAAAAACATGGGAAGTAGAACTTTCTAGGAAGTTCTATTTCCTACAAAATGGAGGAAATAACTTACCTAGGCCCCTCTAGGTAGTGGAAATTCCCATGAGAAATAGAATTTCCCATGTTCAACCAAACAAAAAATTGTACTTCTTAAGAAATGAAATTTCATGGGCAATGCAAATTCAAGGGAAGCTATACTTTCCAACTTCAACCAAACGACCCCTAAGTAGTTTTAAGTGTATTTTAGATTTCACTTGGAACGAGATAGTTATATAAGTCTATTGTGCAACTCATTTCTTTATATTACAAAGTTGGTACGTTGGCGCATGAGTTGTTTTCTACGTCCTCTAGTTTTACTTATCTATATTAATATATTAAAATATGTTTTTAAATAAGAAACGGTGTCACATGGCGCTCATTTAACTCCATGTAATCCATATTCAACAAAAAAATAGTAATTGCATATAATATAGGGTTTGAACCC
The DNA here is from genome assembly GCF_026745355.1 of Beta vulgaris subsp. vulgaris. Taxonomy (NCBI): domain Eukaryota; kingdom Viridiplantae; phylum Streptophyta; class Magnoliopsida; order Caryophyllales; family Amaranthaceae; genus Beta; species Beta vulgaris. Next base: position 14,012,586 of record NC_079207.1, read on the forward strand.
GCGATTTCAAATTTATATACTAAAGCTTTAACCACTCGATCAAATGACATTAAGTATTATTATTTTAAAATATAATATTAATAAATGAATTTTTTCCTTATACGGAGCATAATCCAGACCTAATTACTAGTTGATTAATTATTTTGAGTTAGATTATACTCACTTCACCTAATATAAGCTGATTACGTTTGGTCTAATTTTAGATTCATGATTCTAATATTTTAAGGATAAAGATAAATTTTGCAATTAAAGTTACTATAGAAGTCTTTTTCCCTTTTAATGGGTAAGATATGGTAAAAATCGGATGCTCACATTTCCTCAAAAGGGGGGGGGGGACGAATAAGGCGATTCCCTCCTTTAAGGACATGTACGAGCTATATGCTTGGCAATTAGGGTTTTGGAGGAAAAAAAAGTTTTGGACTATTTTTAGAGTTTTGATTAGTTTAAAACTCAAAATGGGTGTTTGGTAAAAGAGAGTTTTAGAGAGAGTTTTGGAATAAAACTCTCAAAATGAAAATCTTATTAGGAGCTTTTACTTTAGACTATTGATATGTCTATTTTATATAGAGATTTTACCTCCATCTCTCATTCATTATTGGTCTAATTGCGCTCTTCGGAGCCATTTTTACTACTAATGTGCTCCTTGTAGTGTGTTTGTATTTTCAGATTGATCATTGTAGGAATTTGTACGTTTTAGTGCATTTCCTACTCATTTATATTATTACAAGAGATGATGTACTTTCGAGAGCACAAGCATTGAGTTGGAAGAGTTTTGAAGCAAAGCGAATAATAAAAGAAGTAGAAAAATGACTCCAGTCCACTCTTTTGATTATATATCAAGTTATACAAATCCAAATAGAGTGATTCCAATTGTGTTAGATTCTACATTTCAAGAGCTTTCCAACGACTGGTCATTTGCCTAATTCCGACGAATGACGAAGAAGTTATGGCGTTTTAAAGATTGAGATTTTGTGCAGTCTAACGATCGCCCGGCCGGGCGGAATCCGCCCCGACAGCCCGGGCGCCCTTACTTAGCCAAATTTCATCGTTTTTGATGAGAAGAAAATATTTTGTTGCGGCCCGACCGGGCGGAATCTCGCCCGACCGGGCGGGGCGCTATTTTCTACTCTACGGTTTATAACCTGACGACCACCCGGGGCGAAATCCGCCCGGGCTGGTCGGGCGAGACGAATTCTGGGCCGTTTTAAGCGCGTGTTGTGCCACTTTTACGAGACATATAAATACTTATTTTCTTAGAGTTAAAAACGACCCCTTTTTATTAGAGAATACATTTTTTATTACTTTTTAGAGAACTTTTGAGAATACTCCATTGTTGAACATTGATTACTACGCTTTGATTCCTTCTAGTAAAGACTAAGTTTTCTTAATCTCTTCTTTCCTTCATTATTAGTATGTCTCTTAATTTGTTTATTATTTGTTTTGTTATTTCAATCATGTGTGAATAGTCTATTAATCTAGGGTTAAGTTAAACCCTAGCAATGATTTAATACATGAATTCCTCCATTAATCCCATGTTTATGTGATCAATTGTTCTTGTTTGATTGGATTGTTCTTATGTTCATTATCATACTAGGGATAGATGATTTTGATTTGACTCCATATATCTTGTTTTCAATGGGAATTGAATCTAGATGGTTTTGTTGATTCAATCAATGGTATGAATATCTCTAAGGGAATAAGTAGATAGGATTGCTAGGAATTTAGTTGTGATGCTATGCTTAATGTCTCTTTCTTGCATGATTCCACGGGAGTAGGTTTGATTGCTTGTTTAGAGTAGCCATTGGTACTCGGGAGAGGTCTGTGGTAGTTATAGGGTGCATTACTCCTCTTGAATTGTTGATTATGTTTATTGGGATGGAAATTATTCATGTATTGGTCATGCTAGTGGTGATGCTTAATTCTAGATGTTTTAATTAATTGATTATACCTTGTGTGTTTCTTGTGATTGTCGTAGTTTAGCATTAGTCTTAGTTCAACATCCTTTCCATCATTGTTTGTCACTCGTCTAGTTAAATTGAGTCAAGATACCTAGTGTTTGATACTGTTTGTCCCTGTGGATTCGAGCCTGACTTACCCTGCTACATAGTTAGGAGGTAGTTAGGAAATTACTTTTGTTAGGTGCGCGACACGCCTACCAACTATTAGGTAAAAATATGTTCAATGATTTTTTTGTTTCTAATAATAATACTACACATAAGTATTAAAATGTTATTAAAAGTCATTTCACATAGACAAATGGTAATAATTACTAAAATTATCACTTTGAGATTACAGAAGGTTATTGGCGATGTTGTTGATCTTGCTCAAGCTGGCTTTATTCCTAATAGGTCCATCTCTGACAATATTTTCTTGGCAACCGAACTTATTAAAGGGTACACTACCAAGCAAGTCAGTCCTAGGTGTATGGTCAAAATTGACCTGAAGAAGGCCTATGATTATGTAGAGTGGTCTTTTCTTCAAATGATGCTCTCTGAAATTGGGTTCCCTCAGAATTTATTCAATGGATCATGGTGTGTGTCACATCTGTCAATTATACCATCCTTATAAATGGAACTCCTAACCCTCCTTTTCCTGCCAAGAAGGGCCTAAGGCAAGGGGACCCTATGTCACCCTTCTTTTTTGCTGTATGTATGGAGTATTTATCAAGGTGCCTAGATCTCTTGAAGCATAATCCAAATTTCAACTTTCATTCTAGATGTGAAAGACTTGGCATCACACACTTAATGTTTGCAGATGACTTGCTTCTCTTTGCAAGAGCTGATCAAAGTTCCATCACTCTCTCCTAATGCAAACTTTCAATAAATTCTCTGCTGCTTCAGGACTTGTTGCAAATCTTGACAAGAGCAATGTATATTTTGCTGGGATTCATGATGATGAAATTCATAATCTATAAGAGATGCTCCGAATGCCAGTTGGGAGATTCCCCTTTAGATATCTAGGGGTGCCCCTGCACTCAAGGAAGTTGTTTTATACTTAGTGTAAACCCCTCCTTGCAAAAATTGTTGCTAGAGTCAAAACTTGGACAACTAGGAAACTTTCCTATGCTGGTCGAACATAATCGATAAAATTCTTCAGGGCATTCAAGCTTACTGGTGTCAGATTTTCTTGCTACCAAAGAAAGTGCTTAAGGAAATTCAGACTACTCTTAGAAATTTCCTATGGACAGGATTGGTACCATTTCTTGCTACCAGTTGAGTTTTAAAGAAATCACTACTTGGAATAAAGCTGCAATTGCAAAGTATTTTTGGGCTTTGGCTCTAAAACAAGATAGACTATGGATCAAATAGCTACATGTCTATTATATTAAGCAGTCTGATGTATGGACAGTTACTATTCCTAATAGGTTGTCTTGGGCTATGAAGAAAATCTTTGATTCTAGCCATGCTCTCATTGATGATGCCACCTGCAGCCAGTTTGTGCATCATGAAAAATTCTCTATCAGGAAATGCTATTGGTTTATGAGAGGTGATAGACCTAAGGTGGAGTGGAGAAGAATCATTTGCAACAGTAAGGCAACCCCTAAAGCCATGTTTATAACATGGGTGCTGCTACAAGGTAGGCTAAGTACAAAAGATAGGCTATTTCAATGGGAGATAGTTAGAGATCAAAGGTGTCCATTATGTAATGCAGCTGATGAAACTTTAGATCACCTATTTTTCAATTGTGCCTACAGCAAACATATCTGGAGTAGATGCCTGCAGCTAATTGATGTTCCTGTTGTTACTAATCTTGTCACAATCATCCCTACTGTGGCTAAATACAGTAGGAAAGCTTGTAGAAAGCATCAACTGCTTAATATGGTGTTTGTAGAATGTATTTATCATATATGGCTACAGAGAAATAGGAAGGTGTTAGATGATCAAGCCCTTAGCCCTTAGCCCTCAGCAAGCTGTTAAGCATATTATTTTTGCTATTACTTGTAGACAAGGACAGGATGTAACTCGGCTTTTGTTATAGGCTTTCATTGCTATGTTGTTCTCTGGGCATGTCCAGGAAGTGTTGGCAAGGGCTTGCTTTGAGAGCTTCACTTCCAAACCTTTCCTAGAAGGTGTGGGAAGGGTTGCTTTTGACGCTTGCTCCTCTTAGGTTGTACTCTTTTTTTTTTTGGTAGTCAATAAAAACTTTGAATTGTCAGAAAAAAAATGGTAATAAAATTTTACCAAACACATTTATAAGAAAAAGTTGTCAAATCAACCGTAAATCAAATTTGCTTAACAAAAAGTTAAAAAATTCTAACCGCAAAAATCTAAACTCTAACACCTAAACTCTGAACTATATTTGTCAAACAAGACGAACTTAAAATAGGAATCCTATACTAGTGTCCCGCATAGTATAATTAAAAAAGTTGATTTCCCATCATTTTATTAGTCATCGTTAGGCTCGTGGCTAGTGTCAACATTAATCCTATACTCGTAACTCCTTTTCCCGCAATCCTATAAATTAGTTATTCATTCTTGAATAGGATCACACGTACTAATAGAATTAGAAGTATTAGCATTGTAGTTAACAATTCTACTAAGTACAAACCATAACACTATTGACTGTAGTAATAAGAAAGAATTAGTAATAATAATAATGGTGGATGCATCACCAAAGTTTACTTCAACGGACCTTGGCAATGCCGCACATAATGGTGATATTTCATTCTTCGAGTCTCTCTCCAGAAAAATACTTTCCAAAGTTATCAAACTCCGCGATAAATTTGGCGCCTCTCTCCTCCATGTTGCCGCTAACGGCGGTCACTGTCAGGTAGTACTCTCTTAATCGCCATTGTTGTAACTTTTAAGTTTCTCTTTAATTATGGGTTTTTCTTTTTCTTAAGCTGCTGAAGATTCTAATTGGAGCTGATCATGGAAAGACTTTGATCAATGACAAACAAGTTGACGGTTTGAGTCTCCTTCATTTCGCTAGTACTAATGGTCATCTTGATGTTGTTCGTTTTCTCATTGACAATGGTTAGCAATTTCTTTTATTTTCATTTCTGTATTTTTTTTCTTTTACAATCAAGGAAACAATGGGTTTTCTTGATTTCTTGTTTTTTTTTTTTAATTGGGTGATTTTTAGTCATACATACGTACGAGTGTCTACTTGGGTACAACGTCTAAGCGTCCAACTCGTCAACATTTTAGGTTGAAATGAAGTGCCCGAGTTCCGATACAACACACGGTTCTTGAGGTAAATGAGGGTGTCGAAGTAACATAGTAATTAGAGCTCGTTTCATCATGTTCCTTTTTGAGGACCTTTTCCAAATTGGTTGGGTTGATAAATTGGCAACAAATTTTGGGGTAGTGTTCGTTGTGTTGACAGATTCAATGAATAAGGGAGTTACTTCAGTTTGCCATCGACCTTTTTTAAGCAGTCTAATTTAATTGAGGATGTTTCAATGTTTTTCTTTCTATATATTACTTGCCTTGACTTAAGTCTTTCTAGGTTGTGTAGTGTTTACATTCTATTTAGATTTCTTGAATCTGTATACCAGATATCATAATATGAATAAAAAACTGTGCACAGGAGCTGATATCAACGTGGTAAATAATCTTGGTGAAACTGCTCTTCAGCTTGCTGCCTGTAGTAGACGTACAGAAGTTGCTAAAATGTTGGTTGTTCATGGTGCAAACATCAATGCCAAGGATAAGGTCCATAACCTACTTTAAGCACTTAATTGCACATACAATGAAATATCAAATTACCCTTGAAACTTGTGTTGTGTCTAGTTTGTTTACAATGCACATGTATTATAGTGATTGATACTTGAAAATTTATCTCAGTTTGGGGCCACAGCAATGCATTATGCAGCTTACACAGGAAACTTAGAGTTGTGTAAATTCTTGATCCAATATGGAGCTGAAATCGATGCCCTTGACGAATCTGAGTTTACTCCTCTGATGACTGCTGCCCAAGCAAATCATAAAGAGGTTGCACTTTATCTAACTAGAAGTGGAGCAAGTTGGGTGGGACTGAATGAAGTTGAGGAAGGCTATACGACGGTTCTGGAGAGTTGTTCAGAGGATGTTGCAGAAGCAATTCTTGAAACTTTAAAAGAGATGGGTATGATTGTTGATACTGTGAGACGAGTTTCTTCGTCGGGATGAACATGTAAACATTCTTCCACTCACCCACTGGTTTTGGTGTGTAGGACTTTGTAACTTTGCTGCCTTCTCTTTTTGTATCTCTGAACCAAAACATGATCATATTTTGAGTCTCTATACTAGCTGAACTGTAGATAACCTTAGGAAATCCTATAGCAATTGTTAATCTTGTACATCATTGTTTTTTAGCAATTTGTAATCTTGTAGCTTCAACTTTGTCAAATTTGTAAATGTAAGCAAGAAAAAGAACAGATTTGATGCCTTCATTACTCTCATTTAGAGTTCAGGCTTAGAACTATTTCATTGAAGAATTCTGTCTGGAACAATTGCAGGAGAAATGTTTTTGTTGAATAATCTAGATTGGCATTTATACTCAAGCCCTCTAGATTATTACAACAGACAAAAATAGAAAAAGAATTACCAATACAACAAACTCTAACAACCTAACTAACTTGTTGTTGGTTGTTGCTAGCGTGGCTTGAGACCCACTTGGAGCTTGCTGCTGGGTCTCACACTCGATCTCACTATACTGTCCAACAGACTTCATTTGATATATTTCCATGAATTACGTATGTTTATTTTTTATTATGTTGATCCTTTTTCTTGTGTTTGGCTACTTTGTGCAGCGTCTGAATTAAATTATTTATCCGTATTGCTAAATGCCACGGTAAAATTTCTTATTAATTCCCTAAGGTCTTGTTTGGTTGAGCTTTTTAATGCTTGGAACGAAACAAATTTTATAATGAATCCATTACTCTTAATTTGGTTTGGGTAGTGGGTTAACCATAACCCTTACTTGAGGGTAACTCACCTCCAAAATGTTACCTTCCATATTAGAGGAGTAACAAAATCCTTTCCATTCCCTTACCAGTAATCCATTTCCTTTGTTGAACCAAACACCCAATAAAAATAACAATTATTGTTACCATTCCCCCCATCCCCCCCTCCCCGCACGCTTGATTTCATTCCTTTTTATTCATCTATTTACACCAAACGTCCCCTAAATACGTATTATTTTACTAGATTTATATATCCCTTATGAATTGCATCACTAGTTACCACCCCACCAATTTTTCCCGTGAGCGTCACTCCTCGGCGACACATCATCTCCTTTGGCAAGCTTGAGATTATCTCTAACAAACCAAAACTTGAAAAAATATGGTGAGGCGTCTAGCCGTCCACCATGGACGCCCCACCATAGGCACATGCGTCCATGGTAGGTGCATGCACCCGTGATGGGGCGTCCATGCTGGAGTCTGGAGGCCTCACTATATTCGAGTTCGTTGGAGCGTGTTCGACTAGTGTGGCGGATCGGTGTGCAATTCTTCAATTTCTGAGTGAATTTGTTGTTCAATTGTTTATTACAAATTTGGGGTGTGGTGAACTAGTGGTGGTGATGGCAGCGACGACAACAATGACGGAAGAATGGAAATGGGTTTTACCATTCGACAGCATAAAACTACCAACGCCTTAAATACATAATTTTATATTGTATTTTGTACCTCTCATTTCTTCTCCCTCTACCTTCCCCCATTTCCCTTTTCCCTTCTTCCACCGCCACCACCATTGGAGCATCCGCCGTCACCACCATCAGTCCACTACACCCCAAATCTGTAAAAAAAAAAATTGAACAACAAATTCACTCAGAAATTGAAGAATTGCACACAGGTCCACCACACCCCACATCAGTCGACCACACTCCAACGAACTTAGTTCTCATAAATTAAAGACCTAAATTCAATTTTTTTTTATATATAAAAATATGGTGAGGCGTCCATACTCCAACATGGACACCCCACCACATGTGCAGGCGCCTGTCATGGACGCTTGTGCCTGTGGTGGGTCGCCTGTGGTGAGTCGTGAACGCCTCACCATATTATATTGGGAAAAAAAACAATTTTTGGTTGTCAATGATAATCTCAAGCTCGCCGAAGGAGATGAAATGTCACGGAGGAGTCAGACTCGCCGGAAAATTGATGGTGGTGGTGTACTAGTGGCACAATTCATAGTCGAGGTGGAAGAAGAAAGGTAAGTGAGGGAAAGGGATGTACAAATTTAGTAATGAATACGTAATACAGATTAATTCCACACATTGCACAAAGTAGCCAAACACAAGAAAAAGATCAACATAATAAAAGTATTTTTGTCTGCTATAATAATCTAGAGCGCTTGAGTATAAAAAGCCAATCTAGCAATCTAGACTAGCTCATTTATTCATTCAACAAAAACATTTCTTCTGCAATTGTTCCAGAGAGAGTTCTTCAATGAAATAGTTACAAGTCTGAACTCAAAATGAGAGTAATGAAGGCATCAAATCTGTTGTTCTTTCGCTTACATTTACAAATTTGACAAAGTTGAAGCTAAAATATTGATGTACAAGATTAGCAACTGCTATTGGATTTCCTAAGGTTATCTACAGTTCAGCTAGTATAGAGACTCAAAATAAGATCACGTTTTAGTTCAGAGATACAAAAAGGGAAGGCAGCAAAGTTACAAAGTCCTACACACCCAAAATCTGTGGGAGAATGTTTACATGTTCACCCCAATGACGTAGAAGCTCGTCTCACATGATCAACAATCATACCCATCTCTTTTAAAGTTTCAAGAATTGCGTCTCCAACTTCCTCTGAACAACGCTCCAGAACCGTCATATAGTCTTCCTCAGCTTCATCTAATCCCGCCCAAATTGCTCCACTTCTGGTTAGATAAAGTGCAACCTTTCACCAAATTAAGCAAGAAGATCACACAATTAAGTCAATCTTCATAAATAAACGCCAATAATGGTAAAACCAGTCACAAACCATATTATCAAAGAAACCAGAGAGGCTGTTAGAGTCCATACAGAATGAAGAAATCACATAACTCTACAAGTAAAAAATAGAAATGTACCTCTTCATGGTTTGCTAGGGCAGCAGTCATCAGAGGACTAAACTCAGATTGGTCAACGGCATCGATATCAGCTCCATATTGGATCAAGAATTTACACAACTCTAAGTTTCCTGTGTTAGCTGCATGATGCATTGCCGTGCACCCATACTGAGATAAATTTTCAAGTATCAACCACCATAATACATGTGCATTGTAAACAAACTAGACACAACACAAGTGTATGTGCAAGTGCTTAAAGTAGGTTATGAACCTCGTCCTTGGCATTGACGTTTGCATCACCATGAACAACCAACAATTTAGCAAGTTCTGTATCAGCTCCTGTAGCAGCAAGGATAAGAGCAGTTTCACCAAGATCATTTACCATGTTGATATCAACTCCTGTGCACAATTTTTTTATTCATATTATGAAAATAACAAAATGTTGGCTTCAAAGGTGCATTGAGAAGTAAATACTGAAAAGCAGAATTTCAGTCAATTTAGCAGCAGATCATCCCATAGTGAACTTATCAGCGACTCAGTAAATAAGTGATACAACATATGTTAACTTTCTATGTTGCTTAGACTCGGGTACCCATGTCCGACACGGATACGTGTCCAAGTGTCCGACTCGGCTATTTTTTGGAATTTTTTCTATTTTTTAGCCCAAAACAAAGTGTCCAAGTGTCCCACCCAGGTCCGAGTGCCGAGGATCCGACACGGGTACTTGAGGTGAAATGAAGAGTCCGAGCAACATAGTTAACTTTTGCAGTTGCAAGAAAACATAGTAAGCATAAGGCAAACCTTAATTTGAAAAATTAAGTTGCAAATTTATGTTTAGTAAAAGAGAGAGTTTAGTTAATTAGTTACCCAAGAAACATTAATATGCATGATACCTGGTATCCAGATTCAAGAAATCTAAATAGAATGTAAACACTAGAAAACCTAGAAAGACTTAAGTCGAAATATTTACATGTAGTACTATATCACATCCCAGAAGTCAGACGTACTTAACTCTCCATCAATAAACTTCACCGTTTTTTTTCTTGTTGACACCGCATTCGAGTAGACACTACACTCGACATTCTAAATTCTTTTTGAAAGAGACATTCTAAATTCTTAATATACTTGTAATTTCTTGCGCGAGGAAACGTTTAGGAGTATTACTAAGCTACATGATACCAAGAAAATAAAAATTTACAAACTAACCTTAATTAAACTTCATGTTGATCAAATGTCACTAAAACCAAGAAATCACCCAATAATAAATAAAAAAAAAAAAAACAAGAAATCATAAAAACCCATTGATCCCTTGATTGTAAAAGAACAAAATACACAAATCAAAATTAGAAAAAGAAACTGCTAACCATTGTCAATGAGAAAACGAGCAACATCAAGATTGCCACTAAAAACAGCGAAATGAAGGATACCATAACCCTCATTGTCTTTATCATGGATCATAGTCTTTCCATGATCAGCATCTAGTAGAATTTTCAGCACCTTAAAAAAAAGAAAAGAAAATAAAAGAAAAACACATAATTAAAGACATGCAATGAAGAAAAGAGAAACTTGTAAGTTATAACAATGGCGATTAATTAAGAGTGTACGTACCTGACAGTGACCATTGGCAGCGGCAAGGTGGGGGACAGAAGCGCCACATCTATCGTTGAGTTTGATAACTTTAGAAAGTATTTTTCTGGAGAGAGACTCGAAGAATGAAATATCACCATTACGTGCGGCATTGCCAAGGTCATCTAGAGTAAACTCTGGTGATGCATCCACCATTATTATTATTACTAATTCTTTCTTAGTACAATGCTAAATACAATGCTAATACTTCTAATTCTGTTAGTGCGTATGATCCTATTCAAGAATAATTAACTAAATTATAGGATTGCGAGAAAAGGAGTTACTAGTAGTTAACTACTTTTTAGCCAAAATCATGTAAAAGAAAAAAGTTTCTGTCAATAAACAATTAATTTTGACACTAACCACGAGCCCAGCCAACATGGGCTTGTTAATTTTTCAGATTATATGAAAATGGGTCTGGGTAACCCAATAAGGAGGAGGAGAGTTTAGCCCACTTACAAGCTAGGAGGTTCCATCCTAAACACTCCTAATCTTATAAAGTGATTTATTCTCTCCTTTTTTTCCGATGTAGGACACTCACAAGTGGGCATTTAATGGGTTTGAACACACCCCCTCACTTGTGAGTGTCCTTAGGAAATTTAGAGCTAACTGGAAAGGTCAGAACAATAATCATCTTAGGGGCTGGACATCCTATCGAGGTAAACCTTATCTAGTAGCGATCAAATACCCAGTTTAGACGAGACCCACAACACAGGCTCTGATACCATATTAATTTTTCTATATGAAAATGAGCTTGGGTAACCCAATAAGGAGGAGGAGAGTTTAGCCCACTTACAGAGGAGGTTTCATCCTAAAACCAATTGGTGATAGGAGGAGTGACTCCTAATCTTATAAAGTGATTTATAAATCTAAGCTCTTTCATGTAATTATATAAGTATCTACACTTTTTGTAATATATATTAAAATTGCATATTTTTTTATTTCAAAATATTAAACGCGATGGAAGGACAGACTTAGTGTAGTATATTTAGGTGCAGCCGGTAGATTTTTAATTATAATTTGGAACATTATTGTTTAAATTAATGTAATTTAAAAAAACAACGAAGCCATTGAAATAACTACGGCTAAACCGTCATTGTAAAAGAAAGTAATGCTGCGACGGATGTATAAGGCAACGACTGCTGTTGAATATTGGTGACGGTTCAAAAAAGACGTTAACTGAAAGGTTGTTTTAAGTCGTCGGTGAGACAATGACTGTTTTAAACCGGCGTTGCAATAACGTCTCTTCAAGACCGTCGTTGTTTAAGCGACAACTCTTAACAGTAGATGACATATAATCCACATCGGTATTCAGAACAGCCGCGGATAAGTAAGCAAACCATCGTTGATTAGGGTACCGACGGCCAAACGGTCGTTCATTCCTAAATCAGCGATCATCGTTGCAACGACTGTCGATCAACGACCATCTAAGAACTTACACATACAATGAAGTATCAAATTCCCATTAACACTTGTGTTGTGTGACTGTGTCTATCTTGTTTACAATGCACATGTTGTATGGTGGTTTATACTTGAAAATTTATCTCAGCTTCGGAGCACGCGAATGCATTATGCAGCTAGCATAGGAAACTTAGAGTTGTGTAAAGTGTTGAGATCGATGACCTTGACCAATTTGATCTTACTCCTTTCATGATTGCTGCCCTATCAGAACGCAAATAAGTGCATGCATCTAAGTGCATGGTGCACCCGTTTCTAAACTACGTCGTTTTATCATTTTTAGAGTCTATAATTTTAAAAAATTATTGTTATTTGCTTCCTTAAATTTTGCAACTAAAGATTTCTTTTTCGAATTTAAATTTAGAAGGTATATGCTCTTTTACCTTAAGTGTAGATGTTCATTTACCATATGTTCTTTTCATTATAACATTTTTTCTTTTATAAATATAAATTTACGCGTTCTTTATTTTAAGTCGTGTGTTTTTTTTTTAAAGTAGAAAAGTTGTTGAAAAAAATTCATGTACTTTTATATAAATGGTATGTTCTTTTTGGGTGCACAATACTCATTGTGCATAATCCACGCTTTGCAGACAGCCTCTCAGCCTCTCCGTTTCTTTTGTCAAACTGTACAATACTGATACTCCCTCCAAAAATAATAGCTACATTTACCAATCTAATCATATTTTCTGTAATAGTATAGTTTGTGACTGGTTTTACCATTAGACCCTTTATTTACTATGATTATTTGATGAACAGAGTATCGGAACTAGCGCAATAAAATAGACAATCTTTTAACGAAAGTGTGACATTTGCATAATTATGAGGTATTGAAACAATGTGATTAGTTATTGGCGAATTATCTATGAAGATGGACTTAATTGTCTGATCTTCTTGCTTAATATGGAGAAAAATTGCACATTTTCTAACCAGAAGCGGGGTTTATTGGGCGGGATTGAAGCTAAGGAACGCTGTTTGACGATTCTGGAGAGTTGTCCAGAGGATCTTGCACACTACAAATGAATAAGAAGCGAGCTAGATTGGCTTTTATACTCAAAATGGTAAACTTTTTCATTATCATATAATAGAAAAAGACAAGAGTAACCACAATAACTAATACTAACAACCTAACTAACTTCTTGTTGACTGTTGTTGACGTGGCTTAAGACCCACTTGGAGCTTTGCTGCTGACTTGCTGAGTCTTTAAATTAGAATTATTTTTGCCCCCCAACGGAAACATCATGGTAAGATAAAGTGTCGTGCCAGACTGATACCTTCACAAGTTAACCGATCTGGGTTTGCGAGCAGACACTTTGACATTGGGGGATATATGGGAAAACCCTCTTCCAAACCTTGAGATTGAAAGATTCTTTCCTTACAACTAGACCAAATTTAGCTTGGTGGGTATGTATCTAGACTGACCAGTAGAAAACATACTACATTTGAAATATGATATTGTCACGTATTTGTTGATCCTTGTTCTTCTTCGGTTTGTGCAAAGTATGAATTTCATTATTTATCTTGAGAGCAGTATCAACAAGCTTTTGATTGCTCAGATCGGCTAATTCTTTCATGAAGCCAAATCCAACAATGAAATTGTAATTTAGATGTCATTGTAACTACTATCTTTGTTTCTTTTTAATCTTATGCATTTTTTTAAAGTTGTTTCGTTTTAATATGCATACTTTCACTTTATCTAAGAATGGTAACCTTTTTCATTATCTTTCCCCACCATTTGAATCCATCTCTACTCGCTCATATATGCTCTCTCGTCAAATTCTTTTATTTTATATTTAAAAGTAGCTTTTAATATTCTCGCTTTTCTCTCCCTTACTTTGAAGGTTTTTTCTTAGTCATCCCTTAAAAGTAAATTTTGTAAGTTTTTTGGAAGGCATTTAGTATTAAAAAAGGCTATTGAAGGTACTCTGTCCTTATTTATTTGTCTTTGAATATGCACACATTATTAAAATTAAGGGTTTATTCTTTTGATCAAAAACTTATTTGATCTAAATATTTTAGACCTAATTTTACCATATGTTTACATTTAATTGTATCTACAAATTTTATCAGACACTACATTGATGGCTTTTTTTTGCTCATTACTCATTTGGAATACTTAAAATGAGTAAAATAAGGAGAACGACGAGAGCTTCAAATTAACGAATTAGCAAAAATATAACCATAGATGTGCCATTCTCCGATACACTCACTGAAGGTCCTATTTCAACTTTTCAAGTATAGATGTATACTCCACCTTGGAGGAGTAAAAGTCGAAAGTGATAGCAGATGGATCTCGGAGGGATTCAATGTTTGTCACAAGTTAGGTTATACGAACACTTTTGTACGAGACACATGTTGTGTTTAACATATATAGAATACCAACACCATTGGGATACACCTAATATTTGTCGGACACTCTAAATGATATCATTTTTAATGAATAGTTAGATGACACTTATGAGTCACTTTCAAATCCTCGATGACATCATTAATACGTTAAATTTTTGCATGAATTGAACTCTTTTAATAAATACTCCCTCCGTCCTCTATTAGTTTACCCGTATTCTTTTTAAGGGTGTCCCTTATTAGTTTACCCCTTTCTTTTTTTTTACTGTTTTTGGAATGGGACCACAAACTTTTCATCACACATACATTCAACTTTAATATAAAATAATAGTTTCTCTTTCTTTCTATGACCCACAACATTATTTATCCTAAAACTCTGTGCAAAAGAAAGAGGTAAAATAATATATAGAGGACGAAGGAAGTATAAATGGCCAAACAAGAAAACGTATCATAGTCAAATGCTCAAACTAGCTTCATATAGAGCATAAGAACACATGGAAAGGAGTGATGATTAGTAAAACTACATGAGTTGCATGCAAGGTTTTTTATATGAAATTAAACAGCCAATAATGCCAAATCAATAGCTAAATGTGGTGGATCTAGAATATTACATGATGGGTATAATTTTTTTAAAAAAAATTTACTAGGTGTAAATGGTGAAATTTTACAGAAAAATAAACTACAAATTTTGACAGAAAAACACTATAAATCAAAATATAATTGGACACTCAAAGCCTAATGCATAATCAATAGCGAATCTTGCTCCTTTTTCTTTTTGGGAAGCCAAGTTAGCAAACTAAAAATTGTAATAATAACTACGTACGTACGTGGTATATAACTATATAAGGCATACATGCACATCGACATAAAAAGTTTTCGTACAAAATCCAAATAAATTTGTAGTAGTAAATAAGAATGGATGCAACACCAAATCCAAATGCAAAGTTGAGTAAAAGCCAGTTAGAGGAGCTTAAACAATCCGCAATTGTGGGTGATACTACATTCTTTGACTCTCTCACAAAACTACAACTTTTGAAGGCTATCGAACACCGAGACGAAACTGGACTCTCTCTCCTCCACGTGGCCGCTACCAACGGTCAGTTTGAGGTACTCTAAATCACCATTGTTAAGTGTTAAGATTCTACTTCTTGTTTCCTTCTTTATTCGCCATTGTTAAGTTTATGATGTTCTTCTTTAAGTTGGGTCATTTTCTTTGTCATCAATATGTTACGACAGGTGGTGAGAATTCTAGCTGAGAATGATTCAAAGAAGAGTTCGATCAATGACATGGAGAAACAGGGTCGTACTCCCATTCATTTCGCTTCCAAATGTGGCAGTGTTCAATCTGTTCTTTTACTAATCATCCATGGTTAGCAATTTCTTTGATTTATTTTTACATCTTTTTTGTCAATTATTGGATGATCATTTCTTGGTTTTTGTTTTATTGGGTCAATTCTTGATTTTGGTTTTAATGATATATTGATCAAATTGAACTTTTCAATTATGATTAGGTTGTGATTTTGCTCCTATAATTTACATTTTCTTTGCATTTGGCGAGTCTATGTATTCACTATATATTCAGGGAGGGTTGAGTAATGTGTTTGAGTCAAGAGTCACGGGCTGGGTTGGGTTTCGGGCTGGAAATCGCTGTAAACGCCTGGCAGAATCCGGCTTCAGGCTGAAAAATTACCCAAATTCCTAGAAGTCACAACTTGCATTGTATGAGAGCTATTTCCTAGAAATCTGTTCAAGTTACTTATGACATACTGTATTTGGTAGTGATTCCAAGAAGTTGCAACTAACATTATATGAGAGTTGATTAGCATTATTCTAGAACATAGCAAACTTCCCAAATGGGTTGAGGGTGGTAGCTACAGTGGCAACAAAGGGGAGGAAGTTTGTGGAGAGATGCAATGGGTGAGGGTGGTAACTAACATTGTATGAGAGTTGATTAGCATTATTCAGTTTCCCCCGTCCTTATGTGAGGTAGATAGATAAGGAAGTGGAAAGATTGGTCTTAGGGGTGCAAAATGCGAATTGTCAGCAGAAACAACTAACATCTTTTGGTGTTACCCCATCCTTATGTGAGGTAGATAGATAAGGAAGTGAAAAGATAAGGAAGTCAATGCCGGTGATTACGTTTCCAGTTCCCACTCCGGTCCCATTTTGCTTAATTTGTCTCACCATCGCTTCCAAAATTAGCAACTGGTCACTCTTGATTTTTGTAGGAGGATGATGCCTCTTCCTAGGAGTACTATTTTATCTTGTAGGAGTAGCCTCGTTGAAATCATATACTCTCAACTGACAGATGCTACTTCTTAGAGAGGTGATATTGACACGGTTGTTTACGATTCAACTCCTGTGACATTGTTCTGCAACATTTGCTTACCATGGTGGTTTCACAAGAAGCAATTGCGCTTCTGCTGGAATTTGGTCATTGTAAACTTGAGTGGAAGAAGAGGTTCAGATTTAGCTGAAACTTTCATATAAGAGCTTTTTATAAAGTTCTGCTCCAGCACCATCTATAGGGAGGTATTATGGGGATCGAATACGCCTTGTTGGGATGAGATGAGGGTGAACGAGTGGAGAGAACACTTCGTATAATAGCAAGACAGCCAAGACTTGCTGTTGACAATTTTTAAGCACTCCAATGTAAATTGAGTGTGTTTCCACGTTTTCATTTCCATATATGATATATCCATGGCCTTTAATGTAAGTCTTTCTAAGTTGTTTAGTGTGTACCTTCTTTTGAATTTCTTGAATATGGATACCAGGTATCATACATGATAATGTTTCTGGGAACAAAGGCGTGTTACTAGGATATCTATTTCAAATAACATAATTTGAAACTTGGATTTTCTTCAAATTTGGTGTTATACTACTGTATATTTTTCTACCCGCATTTTTGGCTTGAGTACTGTGCTTTCTTTTTTACAGCTAGACATCCCAAAACCTACCTATGATAGGATCTGAAGGGTGAGGGGATTATTCGCAGTTTTAACACACGCTGTATAGTTACTAAGGCATGATCTTGCTGCTATGTATGCCGTATTTTTTACCTTGCTGTTTCATGTTTCTATTGCCAGATGTACATGTTAGCCCAATGTTTGATCGTAAAATGGTTCTAAATTGTGGGCAGGAGCTGATATTGACATGGCAGATATTGATGGTAAAACTGCTCTTCACTATGCTGCTGGTAATGGATGGGAAAGAATTGCTATGTTGTTGATTTTGTGTTCTGCAAACGTCAATGCTAAGGACAAGGTTTATAACTTACTCTAAGCACTTTCACTTGTAATGAAGTATCATATCCCTATTTCACTTTGTTGTGTTTAGCTTGTTTACGTTGCCTATGTTTTATGGTGGTTAATGCTTGGAACATTTATCTCAGCTTGGAAACACGCCATTGCATCATGCAGCTAGCATAGGAAGCTTAGAGCTGTGTGAATTGTTCCTGGAAAATGGAGCTGAGATCGATGCCGTTGACATATGTAAGCTAACGCCTTTGATCAATGCTGCCATATATGCACATAAAGAGGTACACTTTTGTGTGATCTTGTCTTGTGAGTTCTGACCTACCCTCCACTTTTTACTGATCTATTATGGACTTTGATAAACTTCATTGGGCCCACACACAAGCCCATGTTGGAGGAGAGAATGACCACATACAAGGTTGGCAGGGTTCCATCCTAAAACCAATTGGTGATAGGTGGAGTAACCCACCAATCTATATGTTAGTCATTCTCTCTCTAATTCTTCAATGTGGGACAATTATTTCTAACTCACATGTGGGCTTTACTCTTAACACTCCCCCTCACATGTGAGTCACCTTTAATCTTGCAATTTGGATAGGTCACAACATCCTCGTTGGGCTCTCTCCGGACTTCCAACATGAGGTCAACTGGGCCCTTTCTTGGGGCCATTACAATTATGTTGGGCTTATTTTCCATCTTGCATTCATAAGAGGCCAAGATCGTCCGCTCTGATACCATGATAAACTTCATTGGGCCCACACACAAGCCCATGTTGGAGGAGAGAATGACCACATTGGTTTTAGGATGGAACCCTGCCAACCTTGTATGTGGTCACTCTCTCCTCCAACATGGGCTTGTGTGTGGGCCCAATGAAGTTTATCAGACTTGTCTTTTTTTTACTTCTTTTAGTTTCGTGATTTTTTCCTTCTCTGTACTCTAAAAACCTGTCTAGGTCTGTACTCTGTAGTAGGTCATTTGTCAAATTGTAACATACTGAATTACTAATAGTCCCTCTTCCTGGAATATTCACACTTACCAATATGGGATGTCCGGGGAAAGCTGTCAAGTAATGTAAAATTATAATGGTTCATGATTGATTTTATCATTATCTCTTATTTTAATAAGATTGAGTGCTGAAGACTGTATTGGAATGGTCCAAATAATATAAAGGATATCTGAGCGAAAATATGTGTTTAATTATGAAGTACTGGAACAATGTACTAATTTATTGGCAAATTATGTCGAAGATTGAGTTAATTATCTGATGTCTTTGCTTAATTTGATGATAGGTTGAAGCTTTTTTAATCAGAAACGGGGCAAAGTGGGAGAAACTGAATGAAATTGAAGAAGGTAGTAAGACGATTCTAAAGCCTTGGCCAAAGAATCTTCAAGACGCGGTTTCTGATGCTCTAAAAGAGATGGGTATGATTGTTGATTTTTTACAAGAGAAGAGAAAGATATTATGACAATTCTAGAGTGTTGTTTCAAAGGATCTTGCAAACGGGATGTTTTCTAATATTTGTACAAAAACTAAATAGTAGTTTTCTAATAGTAGTAATGAAGCAACAATTAATAATGGATGCAGCAGCAAGTTTGAGTGAAGACAAGTTTGATGAGCTTAAGAAATCTGCAATTAAGGGTGATACTACACTTTTCGACTCTCTCACAAGACTAGAACGTATCAAGGCTACCCAACAGCGAGACGAGACTGGTCTCTCTCTCCTCCATGTGGCCGCTACCAACGGTCACTCTGAGGTACTGTACTCTCTCTTAATCACCATTGTTAAGATTCTTCTTCTTGTTTCATTCTTTAAACGTCATTCTTAAGTTTCTGATGTTCTTAATTGCATTTCTTTAATTTGGGTCATTTCCTTTGTCATCAATATGTTAGGTGGTGAAAATTCTAGTTGAGAATGATTTGGATAACAGTTCAATCAATGACAAGGACAATCACGGTCGGACTCCTATTCATTTCGCTTCCATAAGTGGCAATGTTGATGTTCTTCTTTTACTAATCACTCATGGTTAGCAATTTCTTTGATTTATTTTTACGTTTTTTGTCATTAAAATGAAGGGATCAATGGATTTTAACGATTTGGGGTGATTTCTTGCTTCTTGTTTTATCAAGTGATCTCTTGATTTTTTGGTTGTAATGATATATTGATGAACATGAACTCCAATTACTGTTAGCTCCTATAATTTACATTTCCTTGGCGTTTGGTGTGAGGGACTGGTGAGTAGTGTGTTTGAGTCATGGGTTGGGTTTTGGGTGGTTTAATTGAAGTTATTTGATTATATAGTTCAGTATGACCCATGCATGTCCCTCAAGCAAGAAGTGTATTGGGAATTTTGAGATCATCAAATTCATCATGGTAGCGGTGGCTCCCCCCCCCCCCCCAAAAAAAAAAAAAAAAAAAAAAAAGAAGAAAAAGGTTTTGCGGTGGATTTTCTCTGTCCACGCCTGGACGCCTGGTAGAATACAGCCTAAGGCTGAAAAGCCTGAAGTATATGAGAGTTAGTTCACATTGCTCTACAGCATAGCAAAATCCTTTTGAGGACCTTTCCCAAATGGGTTGGGATGGTACAATGGCAACAAAGTTGGTGACCGTGTTAGTTGTGTTCCAGGGAGAGGAAGTTTGTGGGAAGATGCAATGGGTGGGTGTGATTTTAGTGTCCCTCTTCCTTATGTCAGATGGATAAGGATTTGAAAAGATTAATGGCAGGGCTGCAAAGTGGTGAACTGTGAGCAAAATAAACTATACTTGCAACCTATCCTTTGGTTCAGCAATAGGAATTTCTTCTGCAAATAGGATCAGCCAGAAAAAGAATTGTGAAGTTTATTGATGGACAGTTTAGTAGGTGTGACTTCTGAGAGGTGATGAGTACTAAATGTATTTCGCTTAGATATTCTGGTCTCCTAACAAGAAGAGTGACTATATCCCAACTTCATCCTCCCTCCCTTTACGAAACCTGCAGAGATCAGTAAAATTGGTTATTTACAAGACTCTCTCAAGTATCAACTATCTAACAGTATCAGGTACTAGTATTTGTAGTGTAGAAGCTACTGAAGAGCCAAACATGGTGTCATTTGACATCTTATATGAGATGGAGCTTGGAGGGAGCTTGCCATGATTATACCTTTGCGTTTTTTTCCTTTTTTGGTTTGTCTCTATAGCTTCTAGAGGCCCTTAACTAAGCTGTGTTGGAAACTCTGGTATCAATTCTTGGAGGTTTGTAGTAAAATAATTATATGCATGAATAATCTTAGGCTCTTAGCCCACTTCTTCCAGAGTGGTTATGTTTTTTTTTACTAAGCTAATAGTACACTTGAGGCAATTTTATGGATTGCATGGGAGCATCGGAGTCTAAATTGTCCAATTTGGAGGAGCTGTTGTTGTTATTAAGATATAGACTGCCTTGGCTCCTTCAAGTTGCATTCTAAGGATTTCTCTGACCTAAAGAACAATTTTATGAACATTGGTGACTATGTGAATTCAATTTGCATTGTTCTTGTTCTTTTTATTACTTTTTATTTTTTTTTTTTTTTTGAGGGGATTTACTTTTTATATTTAAAGTCCTATTACTGCCTTCACAAAAATCAGAGATTACGTTTCCAGTTCTCTTTGTCTAATCTGTCTTCTAATTCACCATTGCTTCCAAAATTGGCTACTGGTCAGTGGTCACTGTTAATATTTGTAGGTGTAGCATGCCTCTTCATAGGAATACTATTTGTCTTGTGGGAGTAGCCTTGTTTAAATCATATACTCCTCATTTTAACAGACAGATGCTACTTTCCAGAGAGATAATCTTGAGATGGCAGAATGATTCAGCTCGTGTGATATTTTTTTGGAACATTTGCTTTCAAAAGAAGCAATTGCATTTAAACTGGAATTTGGTCATTCTAAACTTGAATGGAAAAAGAGGTTCACATCTAGTTGAAACTTTCGTTTAAGAGCTTATTCTTAATGTTCTGCTCCAGCACCACCTATAAGCTACAGGGAGTTATTATAGGGTTTGAATTTGCCTTATGGATGAGATTGAGACGCCATTGACATTTTTTAAGCACTCCAATGAAATTTAAATATGTTTCAATGTATATCTTTCCACTTATCCATTACCTTGACTGAAGTCTTTCTAGGTTGTTTAGTGTTTACCTTCTGTCCTTGTGGATTTCTTGAATATGAGTACCAGGTGTCATGCATGATTATTTTTCTGGGGAACAAAGAAGGGGGTACCTAGAAAATCTATTTGGATAGACGTAAGTTTGAATCTTGGATTATCTTCAAATTTGGAGTATACTTTTGCAAGCTTTTCTACTCTTGCCTTTTTAGCTCAAGTACTGTGCTTTCTTGTTTAGAATTACCAAAACCCCACCTATATTAGTATCCATACTGAAGGGGTGGGGGGATAGTGGTTGTAACTGCAAATCTTAACACACGCCGTAATTTTATTAAGGCATGATCTTGCCGCTATGTATGCTGTATAAGTATTCTTTTCCCTGCTGTTCATGTTTCTATTGCTCGATGTACGTGTTAGCCCAATGTCCGTTTTTTAAATGATTCCAAATTGTGGGCAGGAGCTGATGTTAACATGACAAATTTTTTTGGTAAAACTGGTCTTCACTATGCTGCTAAAAGGGGATGGTTGCCAATTGCTAAAACGTTGGTTCTTGTTGGTGCACATGTCAATGCTAGGGACAAGGTTGATAGCTTACTCTGAGCATTTTACCATGTAACTAAGTATCAGATACCTATTTCACTTGGTTGTGTTTAGCTTGTTCATAATGCCTATGTTGTATGGTTGCTAATGCTTGGAACATTTATCTCAGGCTGGAAACACACCATTGCATAATGCAGCTTGCATAGGAAACTTAGAGCTGTGTGAATTGTTCCTTCAACATGGAGCTGAAATCGATGCCGTTGACACATCTGGGCTGACCCCTTTGATGATTGCTGCCATAAGGGCAAAAAAAGAGGTACATTTTTGTGTGGTCTTATCTTCTTACCTACCCTTTACTTTTTACAGTTGCGTGATTTCTTCTCACATACTATGCCTTTATCTTGTTTACTTCTTTTAGTTGCGTGATTTCTTCCTTCTCTATACTATTGACAATTAGGTCATTTGTCAAATTGAAACATAATGATAGTCCCTCTTCCTGAAATAATAGTCAATTAGTCACATTTATAAATTATGGGATGTGCGGAGAAAGCTGTCGAGTTCCGTAAAATAGTATTGGTTCATGAACAATTTTACCATTATACCTTTTATTTACTAAGATTGCGTGATGAAGGGAGTATCAGAATGGTCCAACTAATATAACGGATATCTGAGCAAAAATGTATGCAGTGCTTAATTATGAGGTACTGGAACAGTGTGACTAATTAATTGGCAGATAATATCTAATAGTGGAGTTAATTATCTGATCTCCTTGCTTAATTTGGTGATAGGTTGTAGTTTTGTTAATCAGAAGAGGGGCAAAATGGGAGGAACTGCATTCAGCTGAAAAAGGTTACAAGACGTTCCTAGAGTTCTGTCCAGATCTTGAGGATGTGTTTACTAATACTTTAAAAGAGATTGGTGTGATTGTTGATTCTTTACAAGAGAAGAGGAAGACAATATGACGATTCTAGAGTTTTGTTTCAAAGGATCTTGCAGACGCGATTGTTCATAGTCTAACTGTGTGAGGCGAGTTCTGCATCAGGAATCAGGATGAACCTGGAAGCATACTGCCACTGGTTTTGGTGTGCAGGACTTTATAAACCTTGCTGCCTTCCTTTTTTTTGCTGACTATGAACAAAAATGTGATCAATTTTTGTTAGTTTCTATACGAGATGAATTGTAAATAATGTTAGAGATCCAAATGCAGTTGTTAAGCTTGTAAATCCTTTTTTGCCTTCATAAGTCATAACAATGTCTGATTATTTTTAGCTTCGATTTTATTACAAATAGTATGACATTATTACCTGTGTTCGTTTGGTATTTTTTTGGTCCCTGTTTTTTGTGCAAAGGTTAAGATCTTTCTTTTTATAGGAACGTATATTAACTAAGATTTTTAAGTAATATATTAATTAAAAAGAAAAAACAATCAGAGTAAGATACTACGAAAGAACTCATCTCTATCTCTATTATATAAGGGAAGGGGAGCAATGGTGTCCTCTTTTGAAATGCCTATTTTACCCCCCTTCCCTTTCTAAATTACAAAAGGATTGTCAAAATCAAAATAGGCACTCAAAGAAAACTACCTTACAATACTCACTCACAAATCACTTAAAAGAAGAAACTTTACAAATCACTCATACATTGAGAAAATCACGCAAATCACTCAAATAATCAGGAAACTTTACTAAAACTTAAAATTAACATACAAACTAAAGCTAATAACCTAAAACGTCAATACATACAAAAATTTACTTACAGATCACTATTCTCAAGAACCATTCACAATTAGTGGTGGACCATAATAAAAAATAGAGGTGTATTTGTAGTGAAATCAGAATTTAATTAGAAGTTAAACAAGGAAAAAAATTATTTACTTTTTTATAGTGTTTCCTATATATAATAAAAAAATTTACATATATTTGCCTATCTTTCTCTATTATATAATAGCGATTAATTATCAAGGTAAAAAAGTTTATGTAAAATATCATTCAAGAATTAAAGTATAACATATCTCTATTATATAAGAGAAGGGGGGGAGCTATGGCGTCCCCAAATGAAGAGACTATGTTACCCCCTTCCCATTCTAAATTACAAATTCACTTACAAATCAAATGGGGCTTCAAACAAAAATACCAAAAATATAATTATAACAATCACTCACAAACTACCTTTGAAAAAATTGACTTGAAATCAAAGTGTCCACTTTTTTTATAATTTATGAAGTACTGTACTTAATTCAAAAATCAACTAAAAAATTATAATATTAGAAATCAGAAATAAATTCAATAAAATTTTTATTTTGTTCATAGAATTTAACTTTGAAATGTTTAAAAAAAAAAAACAATAAACAAAAAGAATGGTGAGAGACTTAAGTGACGGAAACTAAACCAATCAAATTTTGCAACTAAAAACAATTATACTTTGTATGTCTAATTTTCAAATTTTGACTCTTATGCCGAAGAAAATCGAGTTTCTGTTTCGAAAAAAAAATCAAGCACGCGTCCAAAAAAATCTAGTATTATATAAGGGAAGGGGAGCAATGATGTCCTCTTTTGAATTAAATACCTATTTTGCCCCCCTTCCCTTTCTAAATTACAAAAGGAATGTCAAAATCAACTCAAAGAAAACTATCGAAAATTAAATTACAACACTCACTCACAAATCACTTAAAAGAAAAACTTTATAAATCACTCATACAATTGAGAAAATCACGTTATAAAAATCACGCAAATCACTCAAATAATCAACAAACTTTATTAAAATTTAAAACTAACATACAAACTAAAACTAATAACCTAGAACGTCAATACATACAAAAACATTTACAAAAATTTACTTACAAATCACTATTCTCAAGAACCATTCACAATTAATGGTGGGTCATGATAAAAACTAGAGGTGTATTTGTAGTGAAATAAGAATTTAGAAGTTAGACAAAGAAAAAAAATTATTTACTTTTTTAAAATGTTTCCTATATATAATGAATCTTTTACATATATTTGGACCTATCTTTTTCTATTATATAATAGCGATTAATTATCAATGTAAAAAGGTTTATGTAAAATATTCAAGAATTAAAGTACAACATATCTCTATATTTGGACCTAGGAATTGCGTGACCGAGTATGATTTAGTTTGTTAAGTCTACTTATAGCGGAGGGATCATAATTCGAGAATCGAGATCATGAGTTGGATTAGGGTTTTGTTTAAGGTCAATTTCAGATTGTGATCAAAATCTATTAAAGAAAAGTCTATACTTTAATATAATTGACAAATTCGATAAATGAGTCAAACCAATTAATTTCAAGTCGTTCGAATTTGGTTATGGTTAATCGAGTTATTCCAGTAGGGGTGTAAGAGATTGTCGAATCTACTTGAAAGAAAAAACTTTGTCCTTTATCTGACTTTGCCTTGGATATATATGGTGTGTTGGAAAATGGATTTGGAGGAATTTTTTCATTGACTTTTGACTTTTTCATGTGGTCAAAATGGAAAAAAGAATTATTCTGATAAATAATTGTTTGAGTAGCTAAAATACCAACTTTTTTTTCTTGGCAAAACTAAAATACCAACTTTTCATCTGGAAGAAATAATTTGGTTGTACAGGCCTTTTGATATTAACTTCCATTTTGCATGAATTAGCCAACACCAAAAACTTAAATTACAAAACACATATTTCTAGAGCTCATGCCGCATAATCAAATAGAAGTAATTAACATCAACAGCCAACAGGAATAACTGGTCAAACACTGCATCAAATAGCTAACAGCCAACAAAGTGACAAACCATTGCCAACAAGTAAAACTCCAGTTGGATAATTTTATCCTTTGAATATATTGATGTTTCTCGTTGAGAATCAAGGTTGGCTTAGTGGTTGTAAGACCCTTCTTCCACTTCTGTGACAGGGATTCGATTCTCACCTCTTACAAGAAGGATCCCCAATATCTCCCTTCTTTGCAAGGGAATTCTCCTCACCTCTTAGCATTTTTTGCACGCGATGCGTGCTTCGATTTTTTTTCCAAGACAAAAATTCGATTTTATTCGACATAAGTAAGAGTCAACATTTGAACATTATACATATGAAGTATAATTGTTTTTAGTTGTAAAATTTGATTGGTTTAGTCTCTATTACTTAAGTCTCTCACCGGTCTTTTTTTTTTTACTTTTCAAAGTTAAATTTTATGAACAAAATAGAAATTTATATTGAATTTATTTATGATTTCTAATATTATAATTTTTTAGTTGATTTTTGAATTAAGTACACTACGGGCCTGTTCTCCCAGCTTATTTTCAGTTCAGTTCAGACCAGTTCAGTTCAGATCAGTTCAGTTCAGACTAGTTCAGTTCAGTTCAGCTCTTGACAATACTTTTACTCTCACATATCACTATTCATTTCAGTTCAATTCAGTTCAGTTCAGTTCAGATCAGTTCAGTTCAATTCAGCTGTTTTATGCCGAAGATAACAGGCCCAACTTCATAGATTGTGAAGAAAGTGGACACTTTGATTTCAAGTCAAATTTTTATTTTGTGAGTATGTATTGACGTTGTAGTGTATTGGTTATAGTTTGTAAGTAAATTTTTTAGTTTTGTAAAGTTTCCTCATCTGAATGATTTGTATACTGTATATTATTCAATTTTTTATATAAAAAGCTATTATATTATGCAATCATAGAAAATCGACCTATCTTTTTATTTATGCAATCATAGAAAATCACTCAGTTCACTCAAATTCTAGTTGCATAATATAATAGGCTAGTCACACAATTCCTAGGTCCAAATAAGTACTTAATAAAAATAAAAAAAAAAGTTTCTGGTTCGATATTTTTCCAAATTTTGATATAGCTTATAGTGTAGGGTGTTTGTTGATAGAATAAAGAGGAGTGGATAGAAGAAATAATAGAGATTATAACCTTCAAGGTCGAAAGCCGAAACTAGGATGGATATTAGACAAGAAATTGTTGCAATCTAAATCCAAATATATAAAAAGGAGGAATTTTTCAAGAGCATGAGGCGTGCTAGGTATGGTGGCTATGTCATTAGTTTTATTTTTATTTTTTTCGAAAAACGAGTTGTACATAGATTTAAATACATTTAAGGAGTTTTGGATAAACGAAAATTAAAGTTTGGTTTTGAATGAACAACTTAAATGAATGTATTATGTCAATTGTATAAGACGTTTGCTACGTAATTCAGAATATTACAATTTTGGTAATATTGCAGAGTGCTTGAAATAAATAGGATCAATTTATAATAGGAAAAATTGACGATAGAGGTCTCAACTTTGGGTGATAATTTTTAAAAGGTCTGAACTATTGATTAACTTGTGTAGGTCCCAACTTTAGGGTATTAACTTTTAGCGGGTCTTAGTGACTTGAAACTGGCTTAATAGGTCATAACTTGTAAAACTTGGGTCACACCAGAAGGGTTAATTGAGGGAGGGAAGTAGGAACTAGGTGAGAGTTTAAAAAAAATCGACAGTTTTAAGTCACCGAGGCCCGCTAAAAGTTAAGTCCCCCTAAAGTTGAGACCTACACAGGTTAATCAATAGTTCAAACCTTTTAAAAATTATCGCCAAAAGTTCAGACCTCTATTGTCAATTTATCCTTTATAATATAGTTTTACAACTTATGAAATTGAAGAAGTAACGTTTACAAATCGATTAAAGAAAAAAGAATTGAGGAGTAAGCAACACAGAGCTCAACTACTCAGGTTACTGTAGTGAAGTAATATCCTAGTCAATGGATAACAAAAAATCTATCTCTATCATATAAGGAAAGAGGAGAGAACTTGGTGTCCACTTTAAACATCAAATACACCCTAAAAAAAATGAAACTCATCTTGTCCACTTTAAACATCAATATCCGATTGTAACTCACCTTGTATATCTTGTCTATCAGATCCTTTGTATAGTGTAGTTTCTAACAAATTTATCTCTTTGACTTTATCAAATATCATATGGGTTGTTTCGTTCATTCACACTCATAATCTTTCTCCTTGATATTTGTGCTATACACTTTGGGTACAGCTAAAAGAAAACGGAGGAAGTAACAAATGGTACCAATATGTTGTAAAGATTTTTATCATATTCCCTCTTTTTAAAAAGATCTCTACGTACATTGATTATTCAAGTGGCCAAAGTCCTTTCGTATGTGATAATTAATATATGTCAATAAAATGATTAAGGGATACTTTGTCGAATTCATGACAATGTATATTTTTATTTTTATTTTTCATAATTTTTACTATTAAACAATAAAATATATTAATAGGCAAAGTAGTGTATTGGAGGCTATGAAAAACATGAAGGGAGTATCCTATCTCTATTATATAATGAAAGCGGTCGGATTTGACGTTCCTCCAAAATGAAAACTCTACCATACAAGAAAATAGTGCAGGGGGACACGAAATCACCATAAAAAAATATATTTCAACTTGGTGTCCACTTGAAACAAATACACCCTATTTTTCCTCTGTATATCTTTCTTTGATGTTGGGGCATACTCCAATTAAGAAAAGAAGTGTTCTTTAAACAATAACATCGTCAACACTCTTATGACAATTCATCCATAGCAACAGGCAACTCATAGCGGCAAAGAGGACAAACATTACTTTGATGAAGCCACTTAACAATACAACCTTCATGAAACACATGCTTACAAGGCAACCTTACACTCATCATCGTACCTCCTCCTTCAAGACAGATAGCACAACCAATAACCTCTTTTCCTCCATCACCCAACCTCTCCAACGCCTCGATAGCCGCCTCGCTAGCCGGAGTAGGCAACACCTCGCTCTCCAGCAACGCCCTAGCCTCTTCATCACTACAATAACGCCTTTGACTATATATCTGATCCACTGCGATAACATAATTTGTTATCTCATTAGGACGAAGGTTATCACGGTTTTCGTCTAGCAATTTTTCGACGTCGACTGGTAGAGAATCCACAACATGAATTGAATGCAGCACACTATCTCCTCGAGACACTAAGAAGTCTACGAGTTTCGAGCGACAAGAAGGACAAAAGGGGTTATAGGGGAAAGATACACTGTGGGAAGGACATGGACGAAGTGGTGTGATGGCTAATTCTTGGCCGTTAAGATCACATATGATCAATCTTTTGAAAGCTTTGCGCATGAATCTAGCTTCAAATATGTGGGAAGAAGAAAGGTGTATTGGGTGATGGGTGTAAGTTTTTATGGTAGTCGTGAGAGCAAGGAATTATTACCTTATCCATGGGAGAAGATCAAGATAATTTGTGTATATCTATTCGAATGATCGAACTAATATTTGATGGGTGAGTGTATAGGGTGTATAGGATGATGGTCGATGGGTGTAATAGGGCCTGTTCTCTTCGGCATAAAACAGCTGAACTGAACTGAACTAATCTGAACTGATCTAATCTGAACTGATCTGAACTGAACTGAATTGAACTGAACTGAAATGAAATGAATAGTGATATGTGAGAGTAAAAGTATTGTCAAGAGCTGAACTGAACTGGTCTGAACTGAATTGAACTGAATTGAACTAAACTGAACTGAAAATAAGCTGGGGAGAACAGGCCCTAAGTCAAGGATAGAGTGAGATTAATAACATAGTTTTCAAGCGTGCGGAAGGGTTTAAATAGGGAGTTAAATCCAAGTTCTAACATGTTTCCTAATTCTAGTAGCATTTGTGTTGGGAAAAAAAGAAGAAAAAAGAAAAACAAAAAGAGGAAAACAAAAGGAATTTAGAATTCTAAATCAACAAGGAAAACCAACGAAGTTGTTGATTATTGTGATTTTTCTGTTAATATATATATATATATATATATATATATATATATATATATATATATATATATATATATATTATATTATATATATATATATATATATGAATAGGATCTTGTGAAAACAACAATAAAGCTGAAAACTGAAAACAGTTAATCTGAGCCGTCAGATTTATAAAATGATTTTTGAACGGTCATGATTTAACCATACGCGTGCCTAGAATTTCATTCCTCCCACCTGATTTTCTTTCTCTTACTCCTCATTCTCAAACACGATTCTCTCAACTAATTTCTTGAAACGCCATTTTCGCTCTCAAGCTAACAGCTTCAACCTCTTTTGCTTCCATGCATGTTGTTCCTCGTCGACTCACGTTTGTAGAGCTTCGCAATGTTTCTCTCTCCTCAAATCCTTACCTTGAGACTGAGGCGTCAACCATGTCGTCTTCGTCACTTCTTCTGGTCGCCGATTCGTCGCCATTGATGGAGTTCGCGTCTCTTCTCCCGACCTCTACTTGAGGTCTGATGTCGCCGTTCATGGCCTCAACGGAATTCTCGTTTCCTCAATTGTTCATTCAAATTCGATCTGTTTTGTTTGCAATTTTCAAAGATCTATCACATTTTTGTATTGCACTTTATTCCTCAAAGGTAAGTTGTATTACAATAACTTTTGGGCCATTTAGTGCTGGATGGCTTAAACTTCAACCGTCGCTGAGGGTGTTGGTGAAGTTGAAATCAACTGTACTTTTTGATTTCTATTTCCTTTCTTCTTCTTCTTCTCTCTTTTTTTTCTGTTTCTTGGGGTTTTTTTTCCTTTCTTCCATCTGGGTCTTAGTTCTTATTCAACTAACATGAAGGAACTTCTTCTTAGTCTTGAATTTTGTTTTTTGTGCCAATTTTATTGAATTCTTTGGGATTTCAAGGTAAGCTTTTTTTTTTGGGGGGGGGGGGGGGGGTTTCTACTCTGTTTTATGCATGCGAGTATAATGCTTTTTGTAGATGTGTATGTAATTCTTTACGATGATTTCATTTAGAAATTTCCATGAATTTGGATCATTGAATTCTTTGGGTATTTCATGGGTTTTTTTAGGGGATTTTCTACTATATTTTATGAAATACGAGTATAATGTTACTGGGTGTTTTTTGTTTTGTGTAAATGTATAATGTATATTTATTTTAGACGATGATTTCATTTAGAAAAGTTTCATTAATTTGGATTCTTGGGTACATTGATTTGGTAAATATTCACGAGACAGATGCACGATTGAATCTGTTGATCGATTTTGAATTTCAATTAGAAGAAATTTACGTGATTGTTGTGGGTGATTTGATTTTTGACTTGTGAATTTTTGGTGGATTTTGGTGTAGATTTGTTGAAGACTTAAAAGTTACCCTATATCAAGTTTTTTATTAGTTTTCAAAGTATTGTTATTAGTTGTTGTTTTAAAGCTATTTGTTACCCCTCTCACTAACTTATATTTGGCGAAATTCATACAAAGTATTGTTATTAGTTGCCAAAGTATTGTGATTAGTTGCTGTTTTAAAGCTATTTGTTACCCCTCTCACTAACATATATTTCAAGGTAAAAAGTTACCTTAAAAGTGATAATAGTTACTCTTATAATAAATAAAGTTACCCTTGAAATATATAGAACTATCCTTAATATAATAAAGTTACCCAAAACTGACAAAAGTTACCCTAAAAGTGTTAAAAGTTACCCTAAAGGGATTAAAAGTTACTTTATTTTCAGTTTTAGCCTAAGAGTGGTTTTCAGCGGATCCTTCCCCATAATATATATTATATATATATATATATATTTATATATATATATATATATATATATATATATATATATGTATATATATGTTTTTTACCCATGCAAAAATGCACGGGAAGTTTTATAGTAAATATGATTTTGACCGTACATTATATTCAGTTTTTCTACGTAACTCTTAATTTGCCACACATTTTTCTCAAGCATCTAAAAAAAGGTTAAATTAATTATAAGTTGTACGATATCTTATTTTATATATTTTTTCCTTTTGTATTGTCCCTATTCTTTCAAACTTCTCTTGATTTATCAATCAAGACATCTACTATATTATAACTAATATGCTAAAATTTAAAATCCTTTTAAATGGGATGGTAAGGATAAAAAAATATATAAATATTTTAGATTTGACCCGTTCTAATTGCAAGAAAATTTTGTTTTATAAATTTTTAGATTTTAGAATGTTTTTCCTAAAACTATCTTGTGATTTAAAATTTTGTAACTATGTATTGGAAATATTTTTAAACTGGCTTATGAACCATGTGTTCTATGGTTGACGTAGTTAATGTCTTGGTGGATCATGTGATTTAATTAGGATTTTATTTTTAAAAGAAAAAGTTGATTAAATCCTTGCTCCAACTGCTGCTTTTTCTTAAAGGCCTAGATAAAATCATAATTCAAACCACCACCGACACTCAACCATACACCCGCTTCCGGCAGTCCTACTCTCCCCCCCCCCCTCTTTCTCTTTCTCTCTCTCTTGTTGCCCTCATGCAGCATCTCACCGTCTCAGGCCACTATATTATCATTTTTATTTGCCTAAGTTAACAAATATTTATTTTTAAGTTTTTTATTGTTTAACTTATCTTTAAAAATATAGTTTGAAGATTTTTGTAACTTATTGTTCTTGTAGAAAAAAAGATAACATAGATTCTAAAGGTTGTTTTTCATCCCCTTCAATTTTATACTTCCTCCGTTTTTTTTACTTGCAACTAACACTTTTTTTTTCATCAACTCCAATAATGTAAAATTTGGGTAGGAAAGAGGTAGAGAGGAAAAAAAGAGAGGCCCCATGTAATTGGAGAGATAGAGAGAAAGGAAAATAAAGGAAAAGCAAAAGTAGAAAGTATTGCAAGTAATTAATTATTTTCCTTTTAGGAAAATGTTGCAAGTAAAAAAAATCGGAGGAAATACTTACTTTATGGA
The DNA here is from genome assembly GCF_026745355.1 of Beta vulgaris subsp. vulgaris. Classification (NCBI taxonomy): domain Eukaryota; kingdom Viridiplantae; phylum Streptophyta; class Magnoliopsida; order Caryophyllales; family Amaranthaceae; genus Beta; species Beta vulgaris. Next base: position 14,045,647 of record NC_079207.1, read on the forward strand.
ATGAGAATATAAAGAGAAAAAACCAACAAAACATGAAATGCTGATACATAAATTTTCTGGAATGGGAAGATAATGAATCAACAAAATATGAATAATTCACCGAATAGTGCGGAGATTTATACAATTGTAATAGCTGATCAATGCCTCATATAATGTGATAGCCCGAATTTCTAGCATTTTTTATTTAGGCTAATTGTATTTTATGAGCTTAATAATGTGATAATATATATCTTTTTGAAATATTATTAGAAATACGAATTTTATCTCTTAAATATAGATATTAGTTTTGCAATCATAGTCATAGTTATCTATGAAATGAGTTTTCTAAATTCGCTTAAAATTGTTTTGGGTTTTAATGATCCACTTTTTAAGTATTTGAGCTTAATAAGACCATATTGTTAAACTACATCACTTCATTAAAACACAAACCCAATCCCTATTTTTGTTTACTAGATTCGGCCATTTGTTCTTTCTTGCTCTCATTCATGTCTTGAACTGTCAAAAGTGCTAAGCCTAAACCCTTCCATATTTCCTAAACAAAAGTTAGAAGCGCAAGTCTAACATTTAGATTAATTACCTAAATCACCTACCAACAGTGGTGGATCCAGGAATAACAATTTAGTAATTAGATATTTGGGCCTACTGGATATACACTACAAAAATATGTGGTTGAATAATTCTTTGTTTAAAATACAAAAATACGTTAATGCACATATTAGTAAGTTATTGTAGATGTACATTAACTTATAATATATGTATGTTTATCATTCCTTTGGTGGCAAATTCTTATTTTGGCACATGTAGCAAATACTATGTGGCCCCACATAACTTAATGTTGTATTACAAAAATAACATGCATCAATCCATTTGATACTATCGATGTTTACATGGATTAATCGGCCAATGATTCGACAACTTTATTTCCTGCATTAATAGTATATATAAATATGGTTATGCATATAAAAATATCCTAAACCTAATAAATAAAAAAGATATCACATTGGAATTTCTTTAAATGACAGTTGACACACATGGTTCATGTTAATAAATTTATTAATTGTTGTTCTCGTTGCATAGATATCATTAGTGTCATATTTAATGGGAAGGTACTTCTTTTTATCCAATTGACTTTGTGTCGGACAAAACAGTAAGTAAGAAACTTGTTCCAATAATAATAATAATAATAATAATAATAATAATAATAATAATAATAATAATAATAATAATAATAATAATAATAATAATAATAATAATAATAATAATAATTGTAATTAGTAAAATAAATTATACTAACATAATAATAATATTTAACAAAATGGTTATAAAAGAATGTACCTTAACTGAACTGGACTGAACTGAGCTGAACTGAAAATAAATTAGGGAGAATAGACCCTTAAAAGAACTTAAATACATATTGTAACTTCCTTATCAACGCATTATTCTTGTTGTAGTATTCCATATGTTATAGTTGTACTTCATATAATTTACAAGTACACATGAATTCTATATGGGAAAGATTTTTGTATATAATCACTTATGATGTAAATTATCGTTTGTTGTTTTGTGACCAGTCTTAATCACCTAAGAATTTTTGTGCACCCATATACTTAGTTGAAACTGAATGTTTGAACTTTATTTGTGTAAAAACCATTGGCTGAAAATAATAAATTTCCACATAGAATGGATTGCACGAGCCAAACAAGATATGTTGCTAAAGTGTTTCCTTTTTGGTGCAAAGAATTAAGATAAGTTGCTAATATGGTTGTAGAGTAACCTACCCACGTTATTAAACAAGTTCATGGTTCTTCCAAAAATAAAAATAAAAACAAGTTCCTGGTTCTATATTTTTCCAAATTTTGATAGACCTTATAGTGTAGGGTGTATGTTGATAGAATAAAGGGGAATGGATAGAAGAAATAAGAGATTATAACCTTGAAGGTCGGAAGCCGAAACTAGGATGGATATTAGACAAGAAATTGTTGCAATCTAAATCTAAATATATATAAAGGAGGAATTTTTCAAGAGCATGAGGCGCGCTAGGTATGATTGTCATATCATTAATTTTATTTTTATTTTTTTCGAAAAAAGAGTTGTACATAGATTTAAATACATATAAGGAGTTCTAGATAAACGAAAATTAGAGTTTGTTTTGAATGAACAACTTAAATGAATGTATTATGTCAATTTGTATAAGACGTTTGCTACGTAATTCATAATATTACAATCTTGGTATTGCAGAGTGCTTGAAAAAATTAAAATCAATTTATAATATAGTTCTACAACTTATGAAATGGAAGAAGTAACGTCTACAAATATATCAAAGAAAAAAAAGAATTGGGGAGTAAGCAACACAAAGTTCAACTACTCAGGTTACCGTAGTGAAGTAATATCCTAGTCAATGAATAACAAAAAATCTATCTCTATCATATAAGAAAAGAGGAGAAAACTTGGTGTCCACTTTAAACATCAAATACACCCTAAAAAAGAAAAATAAACTCATCTTGTCTACCAACTAAAAAAAACAAAAAAAAGGGCCAAGTTGTTGGTGCATGTGGAAAAACCCTATTTTTCCTTTGTATTTCTAGCTTGCTTTGATGTTGGGGACATACTCCAATTGAGAGAAGAAGTGTACTCTTATGACAATCCATCCATAGCAACAGGCAACTCATAGCGGCAAAGAGGACAAACATTACTTTTATGAAGCCACTTAACAATACAACCCTCATGAAACACATGCTTATTACAAGGCAACCTTACACTCATCATCGTACCTCCCTCTTTCAAGACAAATAGCTTCCTCCACCACCCAACCTCTCCAACGCCTCGATAGCCGCCTGACTAGCCGGAGTAGGTCTCACCGCCTCCGAATCCACCACCTCGCTCTCCAGCAACGCCATAGCCTCTTCATCACTACAATAACGCCTTTGACCATATATATGATCTATTGCGATAACATATTTTGTTCTCTCATTAGGACGAAGGTTATCACGATTTTCATCTAGCGATTTTTCGACGCTGACTGGTAGAGAATCCACGACAAGATTTGAATGCAGCACACTATGTTTTGCAGACACTAAGAAGTCTACGAGTTCCGAGCGACAAGAAGGACAAAAGGGGTTGTAGGGGAAAGATACATTGCCGGAAGGACATGGACGTAGTGGTGTGATGGCTAATTCTTCGCCGTTAAGATCACAGATGACCAATCTTTCAAAAGCTTTGCGGATGAATCTAACTTCAAATATGTGTGAAGAAGAAGGTGTATTGGGTGATGGGGGTAAGTTTCTAAGGTAGTCGTGAGAGCAAGGAATTATTACTTTATCCATGGGAGAAGATCAAGATAATTTGTGTATATTATTCTAAGGATCGAACAAATATATGATGGTGAGTGTATAAGGTGATGGCCGATGGGTGTAAGTCAAGGATAAAGTGAGATAGTTTTCAAGAGTGTAGAGGGGTTTAAATAGGGAGTTAAATCCAAGTTCTAACATGTTTCCTAAGTCTAGTAGTATTTGTATTGGGAACGAAGGAAGAAAAAGAAAAACAAAAAGAGAAAACAAAAGGAATTTAGAATTCTAAATCAACCAGGAAAACCAACGAAATTGTTGATGATTGTGATTCTTCTGTTAACATCTCCACATACTAGCCGTATATGCACGCGAATCTTATGTACGAATAGGCATATATTTTTTTAATCTAAAATTATTTTGGTAGTGATTTAAAATATTGAGGTTTTTTTGTATATGTTATTATCTTTTTGAACTAAAGGTGACCGATTTTTAACTGTTAGAAAAATTTGGTCGAGATTTAATAATTCTTTGTCAGCGTCTTTAGTATAGTTATTTAACGATTGTAAATGTTACTAAACCATATTGTTTAAACTTTGTAAATACGAAGTATTATGGTGTCAAGATATATCACTAACTTTTTTTTAATTGAAGATTCTAATTAATTTCGTAAAATGATTATGTCAATCAAGTCAAGTTATTAATGGTGATTGCATATTCCATTTTTTACTTATTTCATATGGCAAGTTGCATTGATTCTTGTTTTTAAAATTATTATAAAAAAATGTTATTACAATTTATTAAAGGGTATTCTAGTCATTTCAAATGGGGACACCACACCTCTCCCCTTGGCTTATATAATAGAGATATATATACTAGTTTTTTACATGTGCAAAAATGAATATATTGCATAAATCCAATGATTGCGTCAAAAGTTGATAAACTATAAGATATTGAATGATATATTTAATGATATTTATCCATAAATTATGTTATGTGAATTTGTAGAAGTGAATGAAATTATAAATATATATATATATATATATATATTATATATATATATATATTATATATATATATATATATATATATATATAACTTCTCAAAAAATAATATATGTACACAGTATACAATATACCTTTCCATTTGTTTTCTTTGTCTCGTAATTAACTTTCAGCTCCCAACAAATTACAGGTTTTCATGTGGCAAGTTTCCAGTTTGATCGATTTATATAAGTAAATAGTTGTTGTCGTGGACAAATTTTGCTTATGAAATTTGAATAAGGGATATCGAGCTAATCACAAAAGCTTGGTAATATTTGTTGCACATAAATTAATTAAAATTAGGGTCACTAAGTTACATTGACATAGGACCATACATTATATTCAGTTTTTCTACATAACTCTTAATTTGCCACACATTTTTCTCAAACATCTAAAAAGAGGTTAAAGTAACTATAAGTTGTACAATATTTTATTATATATTTTTTTTCTTTTGTATTGTCCCTGTTCTTTCAAACTTCTCTTGATTCATCATTCAAAGACATCTACTATATTATAACTAATATGCTAAAATTTAAAATCCTGTAAATGGAATGGTAAGGATAAAAAATATATAAATATAAATATTTTAGATTTTAGACCCGTGCTAATTGCAAGAAAAAAATTTGGTTTATAAATTTAAGATTTTAATTAGAATGTTTTTCCTAAAACTATCTTGTGAATATTATCTTGTGATTTAAAGTTTTTTATAACCGTGTATTGAAAATATTTTTAAACTGGCTTATGATCCCATGTGTTCTATATGGTTGACGTAGTTAATGTCTTGATGGATCATGTGATTTACGATTTTATTATTAAAAGAAAAAGTTGATTAAATATTTGCTTCGCCTACTGCTTTTTTCTTAAAGGCCTAGATAAAATCATAATTCAAACCACCACCGGCACTCAACCATAGACCCGCTTCCGGCAATCCTACCTTCCCCCCTGTTTCTTTCTCTCTCTCTCTCTCTCCTCTCTCTCTCTCTCTCTCTCTCTCTCTCTCTTGTTGCCCTCATGCAGCATCACTTTTCACCGCCTCAGGCCGCTATATTATTATTTTTATTTGCCTAAGTTAACAAATATTTCTCTCTCTTGTTGCCCTCATGCAGCATCACTTTTCACCGCCTCAGGCCGCTATATTATTATTTTTATTTGCCTAAGTTAACAAATATTTATTTTTGAGTTTTTCATTGTTTAACTTATCTTTAAAAATATAGTTTGAAGATTTTTGTAAATTATCGTTCTTGAAAGAAAAAAAGATAACAAAGATTCTAAAGGTTGTTTTTATCCCCTTCAATTATATACTTCCTTCGTTTTTTTTACTTGCAACGCTTTTTTTTAATCAACTCCAACGTAAAATTTGGGTAAGAAAGAGGTAAAGAAGAAAAAAATAGAGGGCCCCATATAATTGGAGAGAGATAGAGAGAAAGGAAAAGGAAAAGCAAAAGTAAAAAGTGTTGTAAGTAATTAATCATTTCCATTTTAGGACAGTGTTGCAAGTAAAAAAAAAAATCGGAGGAAATACTTACTTTATGGAATGAGAATGTAAAGCGAAAAAAGCAACAAAACATGAAATGCTGATACATAAATTTTCTGGAATGGGAAGATAATGAATCAACAAAATATGAATAATTCACCGAATAATGCGGAGATTTATACAATTGTAATAGCTGAATCAATGCCTCATATAATGTGATAGCCCGGATTTCAAGCAATTTTGATTTAGGCTAATTGTATTTTATGAGCTTAATAATGTGATAATATATATCTTTTTTGCAATATTATGAGAAATACGGATTTTATCTCTTAAATATAGATATTAGTTTTGCAATCATAGTCATAGTTATCTATGAAATGAGTTTTCTAAATTCGCCTAAAATTGTTTTGGGTTTTAATGATCCACTTTTTAAGTATTTGAGCTTAATAAGGCCATATTGTTAAACTACATCACTTCATTAAAACCCAAACCCAATCCCTATTTTTGTTTACTAGATTCGGCCATTTCTTTCTTACTCTCATTCATGTCTTGAACTGTCAAAAGTGCTAAGCTTAAACCCTTCCATATTTCCTAAACAAAAGTTAGAAGCGCAAGTCTAACATTTAGATTAATTACCTAAATCACCTACCAACAGTGGTGGATCCAGGAATAACAATTTAGTAATTAGAAATTTGGGCCTACTGGATGTACACTACAAAAATATGTGGTTGAATAATTCTTTGTTTAAAATACAAAAATACGTTAATGCACATATTAGTAAGTTATCGTAGATGTACATTAACTTATAATATATGTATGTTTACCATTTCTTTGGTGGCAAATTCTTATTGTGGCACATGTAGCAAATACTATGTGGCCCCACATAACTTAATGTTGTATTACAAAGATAACACACATCAATCCATTTGATATTATCGATGTTTACGTGGATTAATCGGCCAATAATTCCTGCACTAATGGATACTAGAATTTTTTTGCACGCGATGCGTGCTTGAATTTTTTCGAAACAGAAACTTGATTTTCTTCAGCATAAGTCAAAATTTGAACATTAGACATACTGCTAAGTATAATTGTTTTTAGTTGCAAAATTTGATTGGTTTAGTTTCTGTCACATAAGTCTCACACCAATCTTTTTGTGTTTTTTTTACTTTTTTAAAATTAAATTCTATGAACAAAATAGAAATTTTATTGAATTTATTTATGATTTTTAATATTATTATTTTTTAGTTGATTTTTGAATTAAGTACAATACTTCATAAATTGTAAAGAAAGTAGACACTTTGATTTCAAGTTAACTTTTTCAGAGGTTGTAGTTTGTAAGTGAATTTTTAAGTTTTTGTAAAGTTTTCTCATTTTAGTGATTTGCATAACATAAATTATGCAATTTTTTTAGTTGACTTGTGAATGATTGTTATAATTATATTTTTTGTATTTTTGTTTGAAACCCTCTTTGATTTGTAAGTGAATTTGTAATTTAGAATGGGAAGGGGGTAACATAGTCTCTTCATTGGGGGACACCATAGCTCCCCCCTTCCCTTATAAAATAGAGATATGTTGTACTTTAATTCTTGAATGATACTCCCTCCGTTTCCTAAAGATCTTTCCACTTACTGTTCCTACAGATACCAAGGAAAATCAAGTTGTGTGGGGCATGGTGTGAGTAAAGTAGGAGAGAGAAAGGGGTTAAGATATAAAAAGAGGTTAAAGTAGGAGAGAGAAAGGGAGTAAAATTGAATTAATAATGTAATGGTGGACCATATGATAGTGACATGAGAGGGTAAAGAGGAAAATTTGTTTTGCCAAATAAGGAATAAAGCAAAAGAGGGAAGATCTTTTGGAAACACCCTTAAACGGAAAGAGGAAAGATCTTTAGGAAACGGAGGGAGTATTTTACATAAACCTTTTTACCTTAATAATTAATCGTTATTATATAATAGAAAAAATAAGGTCCAAATATATGTAAAAGTTTCATTATATATAGGGAACACTATAAAAAAGTAAATAATTTTTTTCCTTGTCTAACTTCTAAATTTCAATTTCACTACAAATACACCTCTATTTTTTTATCATGACCCACCATTAATTGTGAATGGTTCTTGAGAATAGTGATTTGTAAGTAAATTTTTGTAAATATTTTTGTATGTATTGACATTCTATGTTATTAGTTTTAGTTTGTGTGCTTATTTTAAGTTTTTAATAAAGTTTTCTGATTATTTGAGTGATTTGTGTGATTTTTATAACGTGATTTTCTCAATTATATGAGTGATTTGTAAAGTTTCTTCTTTTAAGTGATTTGTGAGTGAGTGTTATAAATTAATTTTCGGTAGTTTTTTTTTGAGTGCCGATTATGATTTTGACATTACTTTTGGAATTTAGAAAGGGAAAGGGAAAGGGGCAAAATAGGCATTTCAAAAGAGGACACCATTGCTCCCCCCTTCCTTATATAATAGAGATATAAATATGGTTATACATATAAAAATATCATAAACATAATCAAAATAAAAAAGCTATTACATTGGAATTTCTTTAAATGAAAGTTGACATACATGGTACATGTTAATAAATTTATTAATTGTTGTTCTTGTTGCATTAGATATCTGTAGTGTCGTATTTAATAGGAAGGTGCTTCTTTTTATCCAATTGACTTTGTGTCGGACAAAACAGTAAGTAAGAAACTTCTTCCAATAATAATAATAATAATAATAATAATAATAATAATAATAATAATAATAATAATAATAATAATAATAATAATAACAATAACAATAATAATAATTAATAATTATGATATAAAAATAATAAAATAATAATAAGTATAATAAGTATAGTTAGTAAAATAAATCATACCAACATAATAATAATATTTAACCAAATGGTTATAAAAAAATGTAGCTGAACTGAACTGAAAATAAATTGGAGAGAACAGACCCTTAAAAAAAACTTAAATACATATTAAACTTCCTTACCAACTCATTATTCTTGTTGTAGTATTCCATGTTATAGTTGTACTTCATACAATTTACAAGTATTGTCACATGAATTCTATATATGGGAAAGATTTAATTTTTGTATATAACCACTTATGATGTAAATTATCGTTTGTTGTTTTGTGATCAGTCGTTAGGGTTAGGGTTATGGTTAGATTTAGGTTAGTTAATTAAGGTTAGAGGGTGATTAGGGGTTAATGACTAATGGAGTTTAACGCCGTTAGTCATTAAGGGTAACTTGATGTTTTTTTTCTTAAAGTGAGGAATATATATGGTGAATTTGGAAAGTTGAAAGAGTTATATATGGTGCAAAAAAATTTTGTCAGGGGTACATGGTGAAAAAATCCAAAAAATATTCCCTTTTATGATACATTTTTCTATTTCTTTTTAACCTACGCACTTTACACTTTGTCATCATTCATATATACATCGCTTCGACCATTGTTTGTAATTTATATATGATGAAAAAATTTGATCATGTGGAATCTTGTTAGATTTATTTCGAGAAACATTAGACATACGAAATATAATTGTTTCTAGAAATCATAAATAAATTCAAAATTTTAAGATTGTCAAAAATTTCTTTTTGTTTACTACTTAGTAATAATTAAGCATAAAAATGTCATCGCACGCATCGCGTGTATAAAAAGCTAGTGTGTACATAAGATAAGTCATAAGAGTCAATGCATGTATGGTGCTTTCGAGAGTATGGAAGGATGGAAGGTTCTCTCGGCTATATCATTGTATAGAGAAAGTTGTTTTTGGTACTGTTTATGGTTACAAAATAATTTGGATTTTAGTTAGGATTCGGATGTTTCTTTTACAATTTATAAGGGAAGGGGAACTATAGTGTCCCCGAATGAAGAGACTATATTACCCCCTTTCCATTCTAAATTACAAATTCACTCACAAATTAAAGGGGGCTTCAAATAAAAATACCAAAAATATAATTTTAACAATCACTCACAAGTCAATTAAAATCATAAAATTGCATAATTTACATTATGCAAATCACTAAAATGAGGAAACTTTACAAAAACTTAAAAATTCACGCACAAACTACAACCTATGAAAAAATTGACTTGAAATCAAAGTGTCCACTTTCTTTACAATTTATGAATTACTGTACTTAATTCAAAAATCAACTAAAAAATTATAATATTAGAAATCATAACTAAATTCAATAAGATTTCTATTTTGTTCATAGAATTTAACTTTGAAAAGTAAAAAAAAAAAACAAAAAGAATGGTTAGAGACTTAAGTGACAGAAACTAAACCAATCAAATTTTGCAACTAAAAACAATTATATTTCATATGTCTAATGTTCAAATTTTGACTCTTATGCCGAAAAAAATCGAGTTTCTGTTTAAAAAAAAAATTCTAGTATATTAACATATGAAGGTACCTAACCACCCCGAACTTGGCCTCGATCCGGATGTAGCCCAAAGGGTGAACCGGGTGCAAACAACAAAAAAAAAAAAAACATATGAAGGTTGTTGAGAGCTTGAAATACACTCCCTTCTTATTTACTTGTTCTTTACAATAATTAATGGCACACACATTAATTAACAAAAATATTCATCGAAAAACTTGTTTAAACAAAATATTTTAATGAATGATTTTGTATTCATCTGATTAAATATGATAATATGTTTGTTTTTTCGGTATAAATGAGAGACTAGATGAGATTCGATCCGATAAATAGGAACATGCATCCAAGTGCATTTACAGGATGATGCATCCTTTAGCACTCTACTAAACGACATAGTTTTAACATTTTAAAATTTCATGATTTTAAGAAAAATAGACGATTGTTAGCGAGATTCCTTTTCCTTGAAATTTAGAGTTAACAAATATGTTTTAAAATTTAGATTAGATGTTTGTTTATTATATGTTCTTTTCATTATAAACTATGTACTTTGATAATTGGTTATTTAAATGTTTTTAATGTTTCTTTCGGGTGCACAATACTTAAATCTGAAATCTATGATTATAGATAAAGTGAAAAGTGCAAATTAGTAGGTACACACATTCGTATGGCAATGAATGTATGCTAACAAACAAAACACTATGTTATGAACATCAAAACACTATGTTATGAACATAAGAGTGTAAGACCTATACCGATGAACATATACTAACAAAGATGTATACATATTCATTTAGCTTGTTAGTCATATACATGAGTTCATTTGACTTATTATTCATATTATTTGACTTATTAGTCATATAATACACACCTTTATTACCATTCACCATAGTCCATACGAACGGGTGTACCATGTACCGACTATTGGGAAAGAATGCAAGAAAGAGGATGAGCTTCTATTTTTTTTTATTAACTTGGAAAACATCCATCAATTTGCCCTATTTTCTGCGATATAATTTTAAGGTGGAGAAAGAAGAAGATGGATGCTAGAGAGGATACAGAAATGGCGGCAAAGGAAGTCTTTAAAGCCGCTGAAATTGGCGACACTTCAGTCTTCAAATCTTTCTCCGACGATAAACTCTCTAAATTTCTCTCTCTTCGAAACGACGACGGTCGTTCTCTTCTCCACGTCGCCGCTTCTTCGACTCACTCCGAGGTTTTCTTTGGCTTTTTTTTCTCGATTTTTGTCCAAATTTAATCATCACTTCAATTTTTTTTTTTAACTTTGTGTAATTCATTCAAATTTTAAGGTGGTGGAAATTTTAGCAGAAGCTGATTCGACAAAGAAGGTGATTAATAGTAAGGATGAAGAAGGTTGGGCCCCACTTCATTCTGCTTCCAGCATTGGCCATCTCGATACTGTCTCAACTCTCCTCAATAAAGGTTTTTTATTTTTACCTCTTTTTTATTATATTCTAAATCTTGTTGTTCAAGCTTCTAATTCTAAGAGTTTTGTGTTAATGGATTTGTCAATTAATCTTCAAATGGCAAGTATATAATGGATATGGATATCATTAATCAAACTAGTTTTTGCAATATGATTCACATCAACTAAGAATGTTAAATTGTGATGAAACCATTAACAAATGGAAGTCAGAAATTCACTTAGGGTGTGTTTGGTTTGGAGGAAAGTGTTTTCCGCGAAAGCTATTTTCTTCTGTTTGGTTTGGACCGCATCAAGGAAGGGAAATACGGGTTGAACTTCAGTTTTCAAGGGTGGAAAATTACTTTCCCGAAGGAGGCAGGAGAAGCCACACTTTCCCCCACTCTATCAAACAATACCACAATACAAACAAAGGAAAATGGGTTCAAGGAAAGTTACTTTCTTTGCAACCAAAAAAAGGAAATCAATTTAGAATTGAGTTTTCCTCGGGAAAATGGTTTTCATGGAAAATCACTTTTCAGTTTTCCTTCCAACCAAGCACACCCTTAGTTATGATATAATTTCATTATGTCATTGCTATGAAGAAAACGCCTTCGGTTTTGAATTTCTGGCAAGTAGGATCAACATAGAATTAAATGCAGCAGTTGTTCATAGAGAGTTTGCTAGGTCTTGAAAGCTTGTGAGAATTTAATGCAAGAATATCACTTGGATTAAATGGCTGTGGATCTAAGAGAGGTAAGAGTGACTATAGACTAACTTCTCTGCTTCTCCCTCCATCATTCCGTTAGTGTTCTAGGTTGATTTTCTTGCCGTTAAGGTAGGCAGGAATTTCAAAGAGCAGAAAAGTGCATATTCTAGTTGTTGCAGTGTATAGATGGCTTCTCTAGCTCTTTATGTCGCTTATTCTTAGAAGTATCCGTTGGGATTACAAGTATATATTTCATTTGGAGTGAGGCACGGTATCATTTGACCTACCTTAAGCATGGAAGGAAGGATATTTGAGTTGATCATGAATTGGATTCTAGTCTTTTAATTCTTCTAGACAGGTTATAGAGGCCCAAATAAGTGAGATGATGTCAACTCGAATAGTCAAATATCAAATTTCCACTATGTTTCCATGCTGTTGTGGTTCTAGACAAGTTTTAGAGGCCGAAATAAATATGCAATGTGGTGCTCTCTTTGTTTAGCGTGTTCTAATTTTGCAACAGAGGGATTCAGAGAGTTGGCCTGTTCCCACTATGTTTCCTTTTGCCTGTTTTATCTTCTAACTCTTGCCGTTGATTTCGGAGTCGATAATTGGTGACTTAATTTATCTTCTTTTGCAAAATTAGGGGAATAGGCTGTTAGCTGTCACCGGAGGATAATGCCTTTTGCTGGCTTCCTAATGTGTTTTTGCCTTGGTAGAGATAGCTTTGGAAACTCTTGTATTTGTTAGAATCTTCATTTCACCTTGATTATCCCAATGGACAAATACACATGTTAAGAAGTGCTATTATTGACCAATAGTATAGCATATTTTAGTAGGGTTATGCATTAAGTGTACATAAGTGATAATAAGCATATAGGAACATCCACTTGAAACATTCAATAATAAAATGTAGGGTACTCAATGTTAGACATAAGGTACCATGCTGTTGTGGTGAATATTTTCTGCAGATATTGCTTTAATGTGCATGTAATCATTTGATGAACATCCTGCTAAGCATACTAGGTTTTGCGAGAGACAAATCCACTACTTGAATTACTCCGTATATTTGAAAAGAAAGGAATAACAGTTAGCTGAATCTGATTTATTCCTATTCAAGAGCTTGTTCATGATGGCATGCCACGTTTGTAGGAAGATAGCATAAAGCTTGAATACATAACTGGGGAGAGATGACTGTAGACTACAAATGAGCTCTACTTCATACCAAGGACTTGCCATTGGCCTGAATTGCTCTTTAGGGTACATTGAGGATTTTTTTTCCCTCCTCTGTCCAATTCTTGTGTCATTTTACGTCTATTTTGTATCCGCGTGTCAAGTTACTCAAGTATAATATCCTATCTTATCAATGTTCCAGTTAACATAAATTTGCAGCTCTGGTGATTTGTAAATTTGTTTTTTTCTTTGGTCCACTTTTGCCTTGTGGCACTTTGACGTATGACAAGATGATAGTCCTTTGAGGCAGTTACTGCACCCTGGTGTTCCAATTATAATAATTACAGAAGATCATTCCAAGCAGTTTCAAAGGACGAAACTTATGTTCCTGTCCTTCCTCACCCCATCTTTTTCTCTTTTGGGCATCAATGTGATCTTTTTTTCTTCTTCTATGTTATTTTTTGTTGTTATGTTGCATTTACCGTGACATGTATAGAATCACTATTTCCTGAACTGTTGTTATTACCACCTAGATAAACCCTTTTTATCGATACTATTGTTACTTTGACTGAAAAGTATACTTTCAAGCAACTGCTTTTACTATGTCTATTAAGGGGTTAGAAAGTATTTGCCTCCCTTTTTTGTCCTCCTATTTTGTGCTTCCAGTAGAAATAGGTTTTCCTTTGGCTCTTCTGGAAACATTATTTCCACCGATTTCTGGTGGCTAGAGGTAAGACTGTCAGTTCTTAATCTCTTAAAACCAAAATTATGGTGGTAAAGTGGTAACTATGCTGGATTTTTGTTGTTGTGACTGCAAATTTCAAGGAGGCCTTTTTAGTTGTTGCACTTTGTGCAGAGTTGCTGATATGTTTGTATGGCAATGTTCTGGTTATTCATTATATTGTGTACTCGCTGAGTCGCTGCTGCTACTTTATGTCTCTGTTTATGGATGTACATTTTCATACCAAAGTTTTGTTTCTGCTATTAAATGACTAGTACTGTGAACAGGAGCTGATGTTAACTTGAAAAATGATGGTGGCCGAACTGCTCTTCACTATGCTGCTAGCAAGGGATGGGTGAAAATTGCTGAAATGTTGCTTGCTCATGGTGCAAACATCAATGCAAAGGACAAGGTTCACTCTTATCATAAGCATTTTTAGAGGTGTCAAAAACTGGGCCGACCCACGGGTGAACCTGCATGCAACCCAGACCCAACCTGTTCCGAGCCGAGAGTGGTCGGTTGGAAAGCCGACCCATTCCGACCCAGTGTTCACCCGTGCCCAGTTTAACCCGTGGAATTAGTAACCAACCTGAGTTGGGCCGACCCAGTTGTACCCGTACCAGTTGCACCCGTGAATAACGATCCAGACCCAACCCGTTTCCGACCCAAAATGACCCGCACACCAACTTCACCGCCAATGACCCAGTTAAACCCACCCAGTTATCACCCAACCCAGTTATCACCCAACCCAGTCACCACCCAACCCAGTTGTGACCCAACCCAGCTATCACTGACCCAGTTGTGACCCAACCCAGCTATCACCGACAATTAGTTGTGACCTAACCCAACTATCACCGACCCAGTTGTGACCCAACCCAGCTATCACCGACCCAGTTGTGACCCAACCCAGCTATCACCGACCCAGTTTCGACCCAACCCTGTTACCACCCGACCCAACTAAACCCGACCCAATTTTTTATATATCTATAAAATCATTTAAATTTATAAATTTATAAATTTTCTTATATTTAATAATTAATTAAATAAAAAAATAAATTACATTTAATTTAAGAGTTAAACTTTAAATATCATTTACTTATTTATATTTTCTATAATTACCTAATATCCTTATTCTCAAATAATATTAAAAAATTATCCTATTAAATCTTATATACTCTAAATTTATTATCCATTTTAATATTCTACTAAATTTTCCTCATTTTTCTTTACCAAATTATCCAATTTAATATTTTACCAAATAATATCTCAAATTCTCATAACAATATACTAAACAACAACATATGAGCTCATAAAAAATTTGCAATTATAATAAATTATACAAAAAAACTCAAAATTTAGTGAAATTGCATAAAAATTACACAAAAAAAATAAATGTGAAATTATATGAAATTACACAAAAGTCAATAAATTTGGGGACAAAATTGAACGATATTATTATTACACAAAAACAAAATTAATCAACACAAAAATTAACAAATTAAACTAAAAAATGGAAAAAAAATCTTGAACAGAACTAGATCTGGCCGGACGAGTGACGAGTGACGAGCGACGAACGAAGACTGACGAGCTACGAGCTAAGACGGAAGACCGACCAGCGAAGACCGGCGACGACATCAGCTTTACTTGGTACAACTTTACTTTCAGTGTCTTCAGCTCCATCAGCTTTCTTTGGTCCTGTCATAAGACCCATTACAGGATAATCTTCCATTGCTTCTGCATCTCCAGAGTTAGGATCCTCTGCTTCATCCTTCGCATGAAGTTCATCTACAGGTTCTGCTTCTTCAGTAGATAAAACGACATTTTCTCCAGCATCAACTTTGCTCTTGGACATTGTTCCCTAAAAAAAAGTGAAAATAAAGTCGCAGTTTGAACATTGTTCCCGTCAAAATCCAAAAGAAAAAAAAACAAAAAAAGAGTTTTAAACATAGTTTCTCATCATCATAAAAGAAAACAAATAGTACAAGTTTGAATACTTTTCTTCAACTTGATTTACGTGTTACTCATAATTACTAATTAGATCGTAGATTGTTCAACTTGAAATATATTTAAACATTTAAAGGGGACCATGATCTGGTCAACATGTCAGAAAAGAAAATTTTAGGGAGAGAGTTAAAGATAGAGTCGGTGGCGGTGGTGAGGAGAGAGGGTGAGTGTCGGTGGCGGTGGTGAGGAGAGATAGAAGGAACAGATGAGACTCAAAGGATGATGGAGGCAGATGAAATTTGTGGGGAGCAAATACACTTCTTTTATACCTACTAATATTAGGGTTTCTAAATTCAATCTCATCCGTTGGATTGATATTATCAACGGATGAGATTAGATCCCATCTTTTTTATCCTCTTTTATGTTTCAATACACAATTGATGGTTAGATTTTAATCATTCTCATATCAATGGTTCTAAATCATAATCCATGATATCATTCTTTAGCCAATAGAAAAATAGAATTACCTAGCACATGGATTGATGACCTAGCACATGGATTGATAATCTTATATTCTTATAATCTTAATAGTTGTTGTCTTGGTTTAGTAACTTAAAATATTTAATAATTAGTTAATTATTATTATTTCATTATAATTTAAAATTTTAATTACCTTTATGAAGTTATTATTAGTATTATTTAAGTATATTATTATTATTATTATATTTTATTAGACTCCTTATAGCGTTGTTTATACAATTATCACACTATTACTCAATTAAGTAATTGTATAACTATATAGTATTTAAGTGATGCATTTATTGATCTCGGCCAATAACTTGTTTCAATCCAAATACATGTTTTTAGTTTCAAAATACATTTCACGTGAAGACTATTAGCTAAAATAGAGTACTATTCTTGAATTAGCTTATAATATAAATTGATACATTCATTAATCTTATCTAGTAACAACTTCTTTCAACTATCTAGGAATAAAATAGTGAGTTATTGAGTTGTTATAAGTATAGCATATGAACTCTCGTTATAATAACTTTTGCCTCATACACACTGTTGTTGTAAACATATGATTGTCATTTGTTATATTATTATATCATATCAAGAGTCATTCTACTAATTTATAATCAATATAGTACTAGATAGAGTATTGTTATCTTCTATTAAGTTAATTACTTAACTTACATTGATACATTTGTTGATATATATTATCCAATATCCATTATCTTAAACGAACTTACGCCGTCTTGAATTAGCTAATCGACTTACATTGATACATCGATCTAATCCAATATTAACTTGTTTCTATTCAAATTAGATGTTTTGAGTTTCAATATGAATTTAACTTAAAGACGATTAACTTAAATGAAACATTGTTATATTGAACCAATCTACTAAGTTATACGATTAACTTAGAGACGATTAACTTAAAAAAACATAGTCACATTTACATGAAATTCGATCATGTTCATCCTCTACTAACATAGTGTTTGATTATGTATCATTTTCATATGATATATTGACATATTCGATTAAGTGATAAGTGATTAACGTTGATTATGTTAATTGTTAGTTGTTACTTGTTAGATGTTAGTTGTTACTTGAGTACTTATGCAATCATCAATAAGAATAACTAAATAAGTGAATAACTAATAGTAACTGTACTGATTCAGACTTGAGAGTGAGTAAGTCACTAACTAACAAAATGTTTAAGTTATTTAATAGTCTATTAACCCTAACACTATAAGTCTATAATCAATAATCCTTATGGTTGTTAGTTGTTAGTTGTTAGTTGTTACTCACTTACTTGTTAGATGTTAGTTGTTACTTGTTACTTGAATACATATGCAATCATGAATGAGAATAACTAAATAAGTAAATAACTAATGAGTGATACTTAGTAACTTAGGCAATAGGCCAATTACCAATAGCCAATAATGGTGAATGGCCCAATAATATAAGATTATAAATATAACTTATAAGTTATAAGTCTTACTTTAGTAACATTTCAAATTAGTAATATAAGTATCAAAGTATTAATGATTTAATGTATTATTAAAAAATTCATAATATCAGTATAATTACAGATTACTATAATATACCACTATAAGTATAAAGTATAATGACTATAATCTATATCACAATACCTCAATACCACATCCACAAGTTATAAGTTTATAACAATCTCGACCCAAATCAATACGCCACGGAGCCGCCGGTTCGATATTTAGTCGTTCCAAGTAATTCCGACCCAAGTTATTCCGATATCGATTTCTTTCGACCCAAGTAGCCCGAAAGCCGATTTATTCCGACCCAAGTAATTCCGAAAGCCGTATTATTCCAAACCAAGTTATTCCGATATCGATTTTTTCCGACTCAAGTAACCCGAAAGCCGATTTCTTCCGACCCAAGTAATTCTGAAACCCGATTTCTTTCGACCCAAGTTATTCCGATTTCGATTTCTTCCGACCCACGTAACCCGAAAACCGATTTCTTCCGACCCAAGTAATTCCGAAAGCCGAATTATTCCGACCCAAGTTATTCCGATATCGATTTCTTCCGACCCAAGTAACCCGAAAGTCGGTTTCTTCCGACCCAAGTAATTCCGAAACCCGATTTCTTCCGACCCAAGTCATTCCGAAAGCCGATTTCTTCCGACCCAAGTTATTCCGAAAGCCGATTTCTTCCGACCCAAGTCATTCCGAAAGCCGATTTGGACCAACTTCACCTTATTCCATTCCGACCCAAATTCACCCAACCCAGATACCGGCCGACCCAGTCTCACCCGACCCATTTCCGACCCAGTTCCGAGCTCCTCTCACCCAGTTTCACCCGACCCAAGTTCACCCGACCCACCCAGTTCCGACCCATGACACGGTGTCACCCAGATTATTCCGACCCAAATCATTCCGACCCAGCTTGGGTCAACCCAAACCCAGCCAGTGACCCAGATTGACACCTCTAAGCATTTTGATAGAGAATATAAGCATCAAACTCGTATCTACTTTATTGTACCTTTTATTTTAGTCTAAATACACATATTGTGCATCATGGCTAATGCTCAAGCATTTGTTTTAGGTTGGATGCACGCCACTGCATCGTGCAGCTAGCACAGGGAACGCAGAGTTGTGTGAGTTTCTCATTGAAGAGGGGGCTGAGATTGATGCCATTGACAGAGCTGGTGAGACTCCTCTTATGACTGCCGTCATATGTGAAAACAGACAGGTGAGTATTAGATGGAGATTACCTTTCCGTGCTGTCTTCTTTATGCTCTGAACTCCTCCACCTTCATTTGCCTCAGGTGTAGCTTATCGATTCATGTCGTGTCTGACATGGCATGAAGCTAGGACACTTCGTTTCAAACCAAAAACTTGACAATTTTCTATAAAATGGACAAGTCTGATACTGGGGCCCTCGTATCTGAATACACTCTTTATTAGAGTGTGAGTAACATAGCTTATATGTGATTTTTCTCTCTTTTTGCACTCTTACTTCTTTGGGTCTTTCCTCAAACTTGAGGGTATGTTTAACACGAGTCTCAAGCAAAGTCATCAAATTGCTTTTAAAGTCTTGCAGTGGGTTTCTAATTTCTCAGACTCCTGTTAAAACTTTGGTTGTTGATTTACCACATGATATCTTAAAATAGGCCACTGTGAGTAAAAAAAGTGGAAAGCAACACATTTTTTTTTGAAGTTTTTTCTATCAAACAGTATTTAGGAGTCTGAAGTGAGTCTAAGGGATAAAGTTTGGAGTTTGAATGATTGTAATGTGAGTCTGAATAATATACTAAAGATGAAAGTTGGCAAATTCTAAAGTTTGAGAGAACTATTAGGGACAAATTTGAGACAATCCCATGGTGGTGAATTAGACAATGATAGAGTTCCTTTGCCTGAGTGGTTGTCATCTTGTTGTGCTTAAACTTCGAAAATTTACCCTGCTGCTGCACTTAATTTTTTGGTTGAGATGCATTAGTTTGTTTTGTAACCACTTACCTATATGACTCATAGAATTAGAGAATAAGTTTTTCTTTTCTTCTTTTGTACTCAATCCCATAATAAACTTCACGCTTCTCATTTTCAGTTGTCCCAAACTTCATTGTAAGTTAGACTTGATGATGGCACCATGATAGACACGTGGAAAGGAACTTGGGTCCATTATCTAATTTGATTATCTGATTTGGTGACAGGTTGCCCTTCTTCTAGTCAGACATGGAGCAGACGTGGATATCGAAGACAAGGAAGGTTATACAGTCCTAGGTCGTGCTCCAAAGGATCTTAGAGATGTTATTATTGATGCTGCAAGTGCCATGATGGAAGGCTAAACCAAAATGACGCACTCTCTATTTTGGGGAAAGAGACTACCTATGTAATTTTACATCAAATGTTCACATACTATTGTAAATGATGTTAGATATCCAAATGCAGTGCTAGATTTTTTTTTGACTTCCAAATTGTGTGATCAGCTCAGGTTTGACATAATTCAGTATATGCCTGTGCTAATGCTTCTACACATAAGTAGCATGTTAACAACTAACAAGCTTGACCTTTTGCTTCATTGGTCAAGTACTCAGAAGCTTATACCTGAAACTTTAGAACGAACTTTTGTCCTTTGCAAAATTATAGGTATCTTAAAGTGCTCCTCCAAAAACTTATGTATCTGACATTTAGATTTCAGATGGCTAAATTTAGAAACCAGCCAATCAGGAAAGATATGAATGTTCTTCAGCAAAACAATAATTGTGCTGTACGTATTTGCTATATGATTACCAAAAAGTTTATAAGCATATCACTCTTTAAAATTCCTCCAAAATCTACAGTAGAAAATAAATGCTGACAAAATATAGTCTAAATTTCTATGAAAATGAGGTCTATGATATTACTTGTGCGAAAGATCGATAATGGCTATGGCTCACTGAAAGATATAAGGAAAGTTAGATCATTTGGTAGCAGCAGCAGCTGCTGCCTTCTGCTTCAGCATTGCAATGAAATTATCTTTCTCCTCTGCTGTCATCCCTTGTGTCGAGCAATCTCCCACTCCCCACTCCGCTCCACGTATGCAATACTTATCCAATATTTCTTGCTTATTCCTGTCAATTTTTCCGAATCAATTCTCTCAGTAGTGATCTTTCTTCTGATAATATCCCCTAAAACAAGTTACTAAGGCATGGCTGAGTTGAGGGTAATGCATTACAGGATGACGAAAAAAGCGAAGAAGAAATGATACAGATAGTGCACATAGGGTGACATTGCAGTTTAATATGAGAACTTTTTGGGGATATCTTTGAAGAAATAAATTGTAATGGTATAAGAATTATACTTGTCTTTGTTCTTTTTGGAACGCTCAAGGAGCTCTTTCATGATAGGGGATGATTTGATTCTTTCATCATCAGCTGCATACTTCTTTTGGTTCTCTTCTGCAGGTATCATCAGACAATGAGATT
Organism: Beta vulgaris subsp. vulgaris; assembly: GCF_026745355.1. NCBI lineage: Eukaryota > Viridiplantae > Streptophyta > Magnoliopsida > Caryophyllales > Amaranthaceae > Beta > Beta vulgaris. The sequence continues at coordinate 14,067,247 of NC_079207.1, forward strand.
AACAAAAAGCATTAAGCTTGTATTAGCCACTAACAGAGGCTATTAATCAAAATTAACACACCATTGAAGCGATCGAGGAATTCGATAGAAGGCAGTTGGGGACCTGGAACAGATTCTATTCCAGTAGACCCTGACAAAAATCCTGCTTGAGCTACAAATTATCACCCCAACAACATAGAAACAAAAAGGGTAGAATGTTACTAAAGATATATAAATTAGATTAAGAATGATAGTTTAGTGAATAAATGAAGAATATTACCAGGATTTGACCAGGAGAGTACTAAAGAAACAGCTAAAGGTAGACAGTATTTTTGGAATCCTTGTTGAGAGAGCTTAGAAAAACAAGGATTTACATTTGCAGAAAAGTAAATTCTGGACTGCAATTTCTTTGAGTTTGAGTGGTGAAAAGTGGAAATTGAGGATGGTATTACTTGAAGAGAAGAGGTCTGGAAGGAAGAATACAAAGATGAAACCATTGGTATGATGTTTCTCACCTTCCTTCGTCCTCTCAAAGTCTCCACTCCGTCTTACTAGAGACTATAGAGTAGAGGATTAGAAAAAGAAAAACAAACGGTTGGTATTAGTTTTGTTTGTCTCCCGCCCCATCGTTAAGATTACACAGATTGTGCGTGTAAAATTAAGTAAAAGGGGGTGTGTATCCGTCCAGGACTGGTTCGACGGGTGGATCGGAAATATCCAGGTCCGGACGGAATTTTTTCGGTACGATCATGTTTTGAACTAGAATTTTTCCGGTCTGGTTTTTGGACAGGAATTTGTATTTTTTATTCATAAAAAATCTTTTTGCTTAGATTTTTTATTCATATATTTTCATATGTACTCCTTCCGTTTCCTAAAGATCTTCCCACTTACTGTTCCTACATATACCAAGGAAAATCAAGTTATGTGGGGCATGGTGTGAGTAAAGTAGGAGAGAAAAATGGGTTAAGATAAATAAACAAATAAAAAAGGGTTAAAGTAGGAGAGGGAAAGGGAGTAAAATTGAATTAATAATGTAATGGTAGACCATATGATAGTGACATGAGAGGGTAAATAGGGAAATTTGTTTTGCCAAATAAGGAATAAAGCAAAAGAGGGAAGATCTTTTGAAAACACCCTTAAATGGAAAGAGGGAAGATCTTTAGGAAACGGAGAGAGTACAATCTAATTTATGCTCTTTTCAAAAGTTAATATAGATTTAATGGCTAAAAACACATTATTCGACGATGTCAAAGCGTGGATGGTGGACTAGAGACCACCTTCCTCTATGTGGTCCTGCTCCAAAACGCATGACTTTAAATATCAAACGTAATTTGAAGAAAGGGAAATAAATTTTTTTTAAAAAAGGAAATAATTTTTTTTTAAAAAAAGCCAAAATGATAGAACTCCCCAAAAATTCCGGATGAAATTCCCCTACAATTGCGCTAGATGCGTGGAATTTATAAGAAAAGGAGATAAAGAAAAAAAGAAAAAAAAAACAAAATGGTTAATTTGTGCTGATAAATACCCACGCAAGAATTGCGGATTGTTCCTGTAAACTTTTTTTTAACAAAAAAAAAAAAATAAACTACTATTATTTATTAGTTTTTGTTTTTGCAAACATTGATATCTTTTATTTTAGTTTGACGTATTATTAAGTATTAACACTAAATTTACGAAGTACTGGATTAACTCATTCTGCAAAAAAAAAAAAATTACATCAATAATAGTTGATTGTGAATTTCGAGATGATTCGAATTGTCGTTTTTTTTCTCAATTACATATGCAAATGTTCTTTACTTCTTTTGATGGTGTTCTTTGTTTGATACTTTCATGTTTTATTCATGTTTATCTTTGTTTTGTTGTGATTTTTTATATAGTTTTTTGTATCTCAGGTATTATATGTTTATGTTCTTTTATAATTAATATGATGTTCTTTGTTTGGTATCTTCATGTTCTTTCATGTTTTTATTCATCTTTGTGATTTTTGATAAAAAAATTTTTGAATCTCAAGTATTATATACACATGTCTTTTGCAATTAGTATGTTGTTCTTTGTTTTATACCTTAATGTTCTTTTATGTTTATTTTCATGTTTATGAATTTTAAAAGCCTTTTGTTTCTCAAGTACTATATAAACATGTTCTTTTATAATTATTATGGTGTTCTTTGTTTGATATATTCATGTTATTTTTTTACGATTTTATTCATTTTTGTGATTTTTGATATTTTTTGTTTAATAACTACTATATGGACATGTTCTTTTATGATCAGTTCAATGTTCTTTGTTTTATATCTTTATGTTCTTTTTATAATTTTACTCGTATTTGTGAAATTTACTCTAAATTTAATTTGTTAAAAAACAGTTTGATGGTTTATGAATTGTGTTAATTATGCTACTACCTATATTTCATTCTAATAGTTAGGAGCATGTCACGTGGGCTTGAAAGCTCTAACTTTGCGCCACGTGGCCTGAAGGATTAGATATATATATATATATATATAGATTATTTTCTATCCAAAAATATATCTCTACGACTAATTATTCTCACAATTAAAAATTCAAACTATGTTAATAATGCTATGTTGAAATATAATAGTGGATATTTGTTTTAGTAGTTGAAAATCCCTCCCTAATAAGAAAACTTTGTTAACGTATAGGACTCCGCAAATGCCGGCGAGGGAGATGTTTTATTTTTATTTTATATTTTTTACAAAATTCCTCTTACAATATGACATCCGTTTTGTTCGGTATATTGTGCGTTTTCGACCGAGAGCAGGATGCTCTTGGTGGTCACGAGACCAGCCACCTACAAATTTGCGCCTGTTCAGGGATGACTTTTTAAGTAAAAAAGTTCGAGTGAGATAAATCGAATTGATGTGGCTTAGCCGTTAATTGATGTACTAGGTGTTTGTGGTTATTAAAAGTGGGATGAAATCAACAAAGTTAACATGCTATTGTAAGGCATGTTTGGCAACGATTTTTTTAATCTTTTAGAAGTTTGACTAAGTGAAATTTCACTATAGATGAAAGGTTAGTTTTGGTGAAATAGCGTTTAAATTCTAGTGACATTTGAGGTAACTTTTAGAAAATGATTCATATGTTATTCTTCTGCAAATACTAATGGGTTTAATTAACAATTAAAACATAACGACAAACATTACATCTAGTATAATGTTCACAACTACTACAACATCACAACATCTGATTTTGTAGAGCAAGTACTTTAACTATTGCACTAGGTCAGTCATATGAGTAGCCAAAACCACAAAAGACCTAAAGGTTTACATACAAGTCTAGAGATCAAGTTACAATCGAGTCATCTCGTATTACGAATCATATTCAGATGTACTCATGAAAGACCAATGCACTCTACAAGACGGGTTTAGGTCGAGTCAAGTCAAGTGTGGATGGGGTGGGGTCACTTATCCTTTCATATTACATGAAACTTGAATAGAAGAAGTATGTGGTAGATCAATTCATATTCAGGTTCGATAATTATCGTATCCGATCATATGATAATTGGGTCAAATCGATTATCAGTTAATATCAAATCCTCTTCAGATCAATTAAAATCATCATACTACTTATTTTTTTTAATACATTTTGATCATCACCTCATGAGTTACAACTTACAACATATTCCGATTGGTTTATTTTATCGGCCAAGTCTTTTTTTTTTCATGGTTGCTAAATGCAATCTCACTTTACTAACACAACCCAGTAAAATACCTAAAATATCCCTCATAATTCCATTCACCATTTATCAATTTCTGCCTACTTCCTCCCTTTACCATTTCTTTGGTTTTTTTTTTAGGGTTGAACCAATTTAATTTCTAAGAATTCCTCCATTTTCGAGTGATTTCTCCATAACAACACAACAAATTCATTGATTTCTCTTCATCCTTTCTCCATTTCGTGGTTTCAAAACAGCAAACAGCAAATCGCGAGTTATAATTTGGAAGAAAACTGCGAAAATTATTAAAGGTTCGAATTTACTGTTTCGTGCAATCTGCACGAAACAGAATAGACTGTTTCGTGCAATCTGCATGAAACAGAATAGACTGTTTCGTGCAGATTAAACAAAACAGTCTATTCTGTATCATGCAAATTGCACGAAATAAGGCAAATCGATGCATAATAATTGCCCGACAATGCATAATGACGAAAAAATGAACAACATATATCAAATTTAAATTCGCTTGAGTCAAAATCATCGTCAATTGAGTATCATATTAACATTTGTGAATTAGGTCTTCTATGAAGTTTTTTTCTTCTAACAGTAGAAAGTAGGTGGAGAGGATATTTTGAGAGAGAGCGATTTTTTTAGAAAGAATATGATTATTTGGGCTGCGTTGTTAGTAAAATGAGGCTGCGTTTAGTACCTTTTTTTTTGTATTTTAACAGCTCGACGGACTTGCGTACAACGGTATAACTCAATATTTTGTGATTAACTGTTACCACTTACCAGATAGGCTGGCAAAGATATACAAAAGGAAAACATAAAAGAAAAAGCGAATAAACCAAGTATTAGTTGATAATATTATCAAGGACGTAGCACTAAAATATTTACTTAATCGTTTAGGTCCCAATTTCATAAGCAGCACGTTTGGTTAATACAGCGAAAATTCTCCGTTACAAGGTACGTACGCGTACCAGTTTAGTTGCAAGTACTAGTATCATGATTAGGTTGCGATTTATTCTATTGGAACCTAGAATCATGATAGGGAACGTTTTGATTGTGAGATTGTTTGGTAACATGTTTATGATTAGAAATCGATATATTGCATTGGAATGCATAATTCTATCGTATTATGAACATGAGCATTGTATTCGTATTATCTGAATCATGGTGTAACAAGAGTGTTACAAGAGAAAAGGTTTGGGTTCTGTAACTAAGAGAACATGTTAAATGATGCTATGTGATTGTGATACGAATGGACAATGTTAAGAATGAACTATGGCAATAAGCTTGTAGTTGGACTCCCTACAAGTGATGAACAATGGGGGGAGTGTGAGACTTGTTCTACACTCCTACGCAGGCCTACTGTGACGATAGTAGTGTCCTTATAAATTTTGATAACTCAAGTAGGCGGAAGGTTCCGTACGATCTTGGGGGTATGCATACTAAGGTGATGGGTGTGAGACGGAACGAAACCGTATTTGCATCATCTAATAGACCAAGTTGTCTATTAAGGATTAAGTAGCCCGTATGATTCTAATAAGATGACGGTTCCCGTTCGATGCCAACTAAATAAAGAGTAGAGGATGTAACGTATTGTAGTATCATGCTTAGGATTGTTCACTATTGCTTTGTTTATGTTTTATATGCATTCAATGATTTATTATGTACTCATCATAGCTGATTGTGTGTTATTATGTGTTTGTTGACTTGTGATGCACCATTGACGCTACAATGGAGAGCAGACTAGATGTACTGGTGCTGCTGCATGATACCGAGCATACTGGGGTAGTCCTTAGTCTTTGAACTCTATAGTGTTTTAATTAAGTATTATAATATTAGTATGATTTACTTAAGGATAATTTGTCAAAAGGGACCTTAGAATTTTTTGTTTTTGCGAGAAGGGACCTTAAAAAAAATAGTTGGCATTTAAAGGCCAAACAACAAAAAATATTGTGACGAAGGACCTTACCACCGGTTTCCGACGTTGACCAATCTTTTCAGGCATTGACTTGCCTCAATTTCTAAATGGCACCCGTATTTTAATTTTTCCCTCTTTTTTGCCCTACTTTGACAAATTTGTCCCTCCTAATTTCCCTTACTTATATCTGCTTCTTTGTACCCCAAATACCATTGCTCTACTACGCTGCTTTGCTCTGCTTTTCCTCCTTCTTGCTCTGCTACGCTGCTTCTTGCTCTGCTTTTTCCTATTTTCGAACAGTTTTGTGTTAGTGCAATGAAGAGATTAAAGATGAAAACTTTAATAAAGGATAGTACAGTGAACTTACCAGTTGCAATTAATCAGTTGGATGGCTTTCAATATTCAGCAGCACACCATCATTAATGGTGGTTTTCAAATTTTGGAGAGAGAAAGAGAGAGGGAGAAACAAAGGAGTTCAAGTGACAGGGAGTTGGGTATGTTTTTGGTATTTAGATGGAGTGCAATTATAAAGTTAGGGAGTGTCATTTAGAAATTGAGGCAAGTCAATGCATGAAAAGATTGGTCAACGTCGGAAACCGGTGATAAGGTCCTTCGTCACAATATTTTTTGCTGTTTGGCCTTTAAATGCCAACTTTTTTTTTAAAGGTCCCTTCTCACAAAAACAAAAAATTCTAAGGTCCCTTTTGACAAATTATCCTTTACTTAATTAGTTTGTGGTTTGAAATAAAGGGGTCGTTGATGACTTTCCAGTTGTAGTTACATTTTTATTTCCGCTGCATTTAAGTTTTCGAGACAACGTTTTGAGTTAACATTCATTTTTAATAAGCCTTGCGTTTCATCGCGGCGGTAGCACTCCCAAAGTCGATGCGACGTAGTCGTTGACATGTATGGATTTTGGGGGTGTTACAATTTTCCTCTCCATTTTCATTCTAACTAACATTCGTATTCATTATGTATTGAAATGTATTTAATATATTTGTGGATAATTTTTAAGATGAATACAATCTTGTAATGAAGATATATGACAACTTTGGGGACAATGGTGCATTAAATCATCCCTAAAAAAATCTCAAAAATATCAAACACATACATGAATACATTTGCTCTCCACATGTGATGAGTGAAATAATATTTTAATGATTCTCGCTCGTATTGTATTAATTAAAAGGAGATACCCCTGAATTCAACAATAAATGAAAAGAAAAAGAAAAATAGGTTTCTAAAATTTTGGCCTAAACGTCGCAAGAACTCAATTGTTTTTACCAAACTGTCGCAAAAGTTGACTTTTTATCAATTTGTCACCCGAACCTAAGTTTATTTACCAATTTATCATCCGAAGCTAAGTTTATTTACCAAATTGTCACCGAAGCTAACTTTTTTTTTACCAAATTGTCGTTAGGTGCTAATTTTTTTTACCAAGTTTTTTCTTCTAATAGTTAGAAAGTAGGTGGAGAGAATATTTTTAGAAAGAGAGATTTTTTTTAGAAAGAATATGATTATAAAAGTTTTTTGGGCTGCGTTGTTAGTAAAATGAGGCTGCGTTTAGTGTTTTTATTTTTTTAACAGCTCGACGGACTTGTGTACAACGGTACAACTCAATATTTTGTGATTAACTGTTACCACTTACCAGATAGGCTGGCAAAGATATACAAAAGGAAAACAGAAAAGAAAAAGCGAATAAACCAAGTATCGGGTATCCAGCATCTAAGTCAAATTCCCCAGAAAAATAAAAAGTGCAAAACAATCATATGTCGGGTTCTGGTGCAACTTGATCCTTGCAAGCTCATCATCATCGGATTTACCCAATTCTCTCAAATTTTCCAAACATATCGACGCCCTTCTTTCTTTCTCTCATCTCCAGGTATATTTCTCTTCTACCCACTTCTCAAAATCTCGACTTTGTAAGTTTTCTTCAGTTTAGTTCCTTTGTTTCAATAATTGCAATTCCCAATTTCTGGTTTAATTGTTATATTTTTCTCCCATAATGTAACTAGATTGTGCTTTCTCTATGTTTTGAATTGGGTTTTGTGGGTTTAGGTAAAGTTTGTAGATTTTGATTCTCATTGCTGACACAAGAGTTACTGACATGAAAATCTTCATTATGTAGTTGGGTTTTGCCGCAATTTGTATTTTGAGTGAGATTTGATTGAAGTGGCAAGAAATTCTTTTATGTGCTATGGAAGTATGGATCTATATTGATTCTTGCTCTCCCTTTTGCTAATTAGGTGGTAATGATGATTGTGTATCTGATTTTAATGGAGGAAATATTGCCATATAAATCACATGGAATTTGAACTTTCAGTTTCTGCAATGCTGAACAAACCATTGTCTTGATATTGTATTAGGTGGACAGGAGATATTAGCTTTTAGCTTATGAGGGTTGAGGTAGAAGAGCCCAGAAAGCTTTGTTGAATAAAAGCTTTTGATTGGGGAAACCGGATATGTATCGTCCAATGCCCACAGAACCCACTAGAGGTGGTTCACCCACTGATACTGGAGACTCTGTCGTGACTTTGGATCAAGTTCCTCGATGGAGTGACGCTGAGGTTCGCTGGTCTTTGGAACCTGATAGTGAAGACTCGATTTTTCCTAGTTCGCATTTCCCTGACCCTCTTACATCAGCTTCCACTTCAGAGAATGGAAGTAATGGGATGGTATCTAGATTTCCTGTTGACCATGAAATTAACTCCAAGGTTTATCTCTGGAGGGGAAATCCTTGGAATATTGAAGTGGATGCTGTTGTTAACTCCACCAATGAGGTAATTTCGTCACCCTTTTACAGTCTTGAGCTTTTGTATTTGTTGCATCAACATTTTTGTTGAGCTCTTGTGTTTGTTGTGTCAACTTCTTGTACAGTGTAGGTAATGATTCGTTTTTTTCAGGATTTGCTGATTATTGTTGCTAGTGCAATGTCTTGTTGCTGTATGATCTTTACGTTCTTAAAAACCCTAGTAACTATTACCCTAGAACTGAACCTGGATTATGATCATGAATTTTGAACGAGGCTGCATTTGTTTATTTGAATACTTGAGCGCACACATGGAGTTCCATGTGGTCATTCATAATACTAGTCAACGGCTCAACGTGCTTCTTTTCCTTGTATAGTTATGTCTCTCAAGCATCCAACTAAAAGTATGGATGATTATGGGATACATATATGGATGATTATGGGATACATATCGTGGGTGCAAAAGGTCTTTCCTTTAGCTGAAAATAATATGCTCATTATCACCTTTGTGTGACATACATGTTTGAGCATTTTAGTGTCTCCAACTATAGTAAGTAACTCACTCTCAATAACTATTTATATTATTACAAATCCTTCGGGCAGAATATGGATGAAGCACATAGCAGTCCTGGTCTACATGCAGTTGCTGGTCCTGGTCTGGCTGAAGAATGTGCTACACTGGTATGCAATTTCTGCTTTCTAATTCTGTATTCAAGTTATCTTTTGATTATCTACTTCTTTTTCCTTGTCGGAACGTATCCGGTCGTTTACTTTTGTTGATGTTGCCCAATGGTCCTCTGCCAATCATATTAGTCTAGCTACCCAATGTACTTTCTAGAATTCATGTATGATTGGATGAGTTATTATTTTATGGCCATGTCTTTTCGCAGGGTGGATGTAGAACTGGGATGGCAAAGATGACGAGTGCTTATGACCTTCCGGCTAGGTAGGTGGAATAGATTCAGCATTATTAAATTTATTTGAAGGTTGGTGGAAAAATCTCGTTTCATGGTAACAACGTTAAGAAACATATATATATATATTTTTTATTATTATTGTTCTGACATCTCAAAGCATTTCTGTAAGTGTTACATTGGTTCTTGTTTGACTTATTGAGTCTTCCCGTCCATCCTTTTATGATGTTAAAGGGCATATTCATGTTGACTAAAAGAAGCAAATTTCTGTCATGCCTAACTTTTTATGCAATTGGTGGATCTATGCCGTAACATACTATTTGATACCTATTGAGGTAACTGTTTAGTAGACTGCATCACTTACCTTGAAGAGAAAAGTAAAGCAAAAAGTATCTTGGGAACTTTTGTATGGAAGGTTGATATTCATTAAGTTCTACAATCTAGACTCTTGACATTTTGGTATTTGGACTATTCCCATTAATTGACTCTAGGAGTTCTTTTTTTTTGCTTTGTTTCACTATTGATGAAGCTGAATTGCAATGTGTTTATGTTCTTAGGAAGGTAATCCATACTGTTGGCCCCAAGTATGCAGTCAAATATCACACAGCAGCAGAGAATGCCCTCAGTCACTGCTACCGCTCGTGCCTTGAGCTACTTATAGAAAATGGACTTCGAAGGTTCGAAACACCGTTGTTTACTTGTTTCATGTACTTCGTGGGCATAAAACTTATATGATTTCTGCTTGTGCAGCATAGCAATGGGCTGTATCTACACAGAGCCAAAAAATTATCCACGTGAACCTGCAGCACATGTGGCCATACGTGAGACATTTCACTATCTCTTTTCATGCCTTTCTGTGAATAATGGCTTAATACATGGGCTCCCTTGCTCACTTTTATGGGTCACTGGGGTCTGGGATTGTATATTGTTCCTTGTTATGTGTCGAGTAGCTCTTGACCCTCCAGCCTCCTTATGGGTATTAAGTTTTAGTGGTTAGTTTCTGTTTAGTGTCAGTTCTTAGTGCAAAGCATGTTTCTGAGTTACTTTTTCTTTTATTTCTTGATAGGGACTGTAAGGCGATTTCTTGAGAAGCAGAAAGATAAAATTACAGCCATTGTGTTTTGCACTACCACATCAATGGATACGGAGATATATAAAAGGTAAGTACTGTTTTTTAACATTACTTTCTAAAATATTATACAAGTCAATATGTAAGTTAGATTCTCCTATATATCTGGGTTTATGTATAGTTTGATATTTTCAATAAGTTTTTTGGAATTCATTTGCTTATGCTCTTTATGTGTAGATTACTTCCGCTTTACTTTCCTCGTGATAAGCACGAAGAAGAGATTGCTATATCTAAGCTTCCTGCTGATGTTGGTGATGAGAATGGTGAAACAGTCATAGATGAACGTAAAATCAGAATAATGCCACTTCCGAATGTTAGAAGGATAGAGCCAAAACCTTCTCAAGCCTCAACTGACCTTCCTCTCAGTGAGGTTGGATCGGTTAGAAGGTCAGTTTCTCTAAATTCTATGTTTTTAAAATTCTACCATCTGTTTGATTGATTTATATGCTTATTGTGCTTTGACTTATCTTTTTTTTGGGGCTATGATATTATGACGGTTCATGTTGGCCGACCCCAAATCATTGTGTGCTGTGATATTTTATAAACCTATTTGATGATTGAATTTCCTATATAATCCCATCTGGAATAGAATTTCCTTGTAGACATTTTACTACTATCAAGAGGCGTAATTAGTTTCTAGTTTTTAATAATGGTATTTTAGATTAATGGCTATATAAAATAATTTGTTGGATGTGCATCTATGTGTTAAGTGATTATTTTAGTCAATCTATTCAATGAATGAATTTCATATATAATCCCATCCGATACGGGTTCTCCTTGTAGACATTTTACTACTATCAAGAAGTGTATTTAGTTTGTAGTTTTTTATGAGTGTTTTAGATTAATGGCTATATAAAATAATTTGTTGAATGTGCATCTATTTATTAGGTGATTAGTTTAGTCACATACAAGTATATGACAAAATGAAAAGTGGGACAATCATTAAGGCTCCGTTTGGTAGGGCGTAAAATATTTTCAGTGTAAAATGATTTTCATGGAAAACAATTTACAATGAAAAACACAATTCCAAAATTAGTTTTCCGTTGTTTGGTTACATGTAAGAAAAATGAGGAAATGAAAGGGAAAGTAAGGAGGTAGTAAGAGGAGTGTACAAGAGAGATAAGGAAAATAGTTTTCCCTTCATTTTGAAAGGAAAATGGTTTTCCATCATTGGGAGAGTAATTTTACCCCAAAGGAAAATGGTTTTACACTCTTTTGCCAACCAAACAATGTAAAACTAAAAATAGAGGAAAATAGTTTTCCGAGAAAACGTTTTACACCCTACCAAACGGAGCCTAAGCAATGGAGGTATATGTCATGTTGGCATGTCACTTTCCCTTGTTCTATTTGAAGCTAATCCGAGAGATTTTTTTTCTTGAACTCCTCAAATTGTGAATTTACATAATGTGACTGGTGTACAGCCATTAAATGTTTGTGAATTTAGTCTGTGTTGTAATAATTTTGTCCAAATCTGCATACCATGCATGCCAAGAAGCATATAGTTTAATGCCATTCAAGAATTCACCAAGGTAGCTTTATTCGTGCACTACTTTAGGGCCTGCTCACTTCAACTTATTTTAACTTAATATGACTTACTTCAGACAAAATAGGTTCACATAAGTTCAATTAAATTCAGAGAAGTTCGTAAAAAATAAGTTCAGGTACGTTTAGACAAATTAAGTTCTTTTTTGACAATTTCAGACAACTTGACACAAAGAAATAAGGCGTTTTTAGACAAAATAAGCTCAAATAATATAGTTTTAGACAAAATCAGTTTTAGTGAACAGAGCCTTAGTTTGTTTATAGAGACTAGAGAGCCTCACTCCTCTAGTCTTGGCCAGGTTACTCCTTGGGGCCACACTCTTTTGTGTTGGAATTAAATATTAGGATTGGTGGACCACCATGCCATATGTAGTTTTGGTTAATGGTAATATGCCGTAACATCAGGTGACCCATCCACAGTTTATACTCATGGTACCTTATAACATCTATTAACTTCCATATTGTTTCTCATGTATCCCACTTTCATTTCCATTGATTAGGACCAGGTGACGAGAAGAGTGCTACATTTTGAAATGAGTAAGGGAACTTATGTTTACTACCTTACTTGTCTAAACTAGACCAAAAAGAACTGGAAGTTTGGAACTTAAGCCAGTCAAGATTGAATTCCCACGTTCTGGGACATGGTTCGTGGAGGGTTCAACGATATAGATCAAAACTAGTGACTCAAGACTATGGATAATGTTCTTGGACCATGTAATAGATTCTCCTGATGTTGTTAGAAAAGAGCTATTGACGATTTGGGCTTTGGCTCAATCTGGTTTCTGAGGTTATGAGCATTGGATTTTTGGTCCTGTGGACCTGCATCTTTCATAGTACAAAGAGAGAAAAAAAAAAAAAAATAGGGCACAACATGAGAAAATCTATTACTTTGTCCAAGAGATGTGATCTATCGTTCCTAAGAATTATGAAGTGATGTATCATCATCTAGCAATCTGAATGGTAAATGTTTGATGCTTTATTGTATCTGATTCAGCAAAATCTTCCAGTTGTGAGTCTCATCTGTCATCACCTCAAATGATGTGTCCTCCAAGATAATGTGATAGATTCTCCTTGTGTTTGGGTGATATTGTGTTATCAGTGGTCTGAAGTTGGTAATCTTTACCAGAATGATGGAAAGCGTTGGAAAGTGGTTCACAGGACCTCTCTTACCTGTTTCGGACAAAAAAAAGAAAGAATGATGCTCCTGTAATCTAGCATCATTTCTGAGCTGAACTTCTGAAAGTGTGTGTGTCTTCTGTAGTTCTGTTAAATATAAAATTTTGATATATGAATGATGAAATATTACACACTAAATATATTATAATGTTATTTGAATGGAGCATGAGGATAAGGAATATTCTGTCTTGTCATGTTTAGCTGAGAGCCCATAACTAGCTGTTAATATTTATTTTAAAAGCCAAAACACGAAGGGTGTTTGACTGTAGGCTCCAGCAGTCTCTTTTCTGTGTCTTTGTGGTGTAAAAAGCTGCAGTTGATTGGTGTGAATAATGTGATGCTGCTGCTGCTATACAAACTTGTATCATGGTTGCACATTTGAGCTTTCCTCATAATCAAAATTTTCATATACTGGTTCTTGAACCAGTGTGCGCAAGCGTATTTAAGCTTAAACAGAGAAGAAATAAGAATAACATTTTTGAAATGTGGTTTACTTGTTTGGCTCCATCAATTCGCCCGCATCAACTAATTGTTGATACCTTAGCTTTTTCATGATGAGTTATAAAGGTAAATAATACTTGCACATTAAAATCTCAATCTTCTTCAAATGATGCCTGATTGTACCCCCACAAGATTCGATTTGTCCTCACGAATAAGCTTCCACTGACAAGCCTGATTTGGCATTTTCATGAGTGGAGAAGTTTCCTAAGTCATCACATGCAAAACCTTGCTTGTTTTCCTCTCTCTGCTCCCCCTTCCCCCAATCAACTTGTCCTTTTATATAATTTATAGGACTGGATTTTGGGTATTTGAATCACTATGTTGGACCTAGCTAAGAATTTTGGAATTTCTTATACAACTGGGCAGGGATTCTTCCTATTTGGACACATATCTGGATCCTGCATTTATGTCGCTAATTAAAGATCCAGATCAGAGACGCAAGGAGCAGTGGGAAAAGGCTGCTCAAGCTCAAAGTGGATGGAATTTTGCGAAAGTGCTTGGATTTGGTGATATTGGTGGTCCTCCACTATCTGCTGCTGAAGAATTTTCTCTCCATTCAAGATATGTCGCTAAAGCAAATTCTTCTAATCTTTCTGAGATTGCAGAAATGAAAATTGTGTAAGTAGTACTGTCTCACATAATTTTGCTTTTTTTTCACACACACACCCCAAACCAAAAATAAAATAAGAGATTTTTTCACTTGTGTAATGTGGCTTTACCAGAAGTATACACCATCGATGTTGGATTACATTGCCAATTGATAAACATATTCTCAGGACCTTGTCCTCTTTTCTAGAAAGTGCCTGTTTATCTTGCCACCTTTTTCTCATATAACTTTTGAACATTAAGAAAAGCAAGCCATCACAGTGTCATTTTTTTTAATATGATGACAATGTTAAAAGCATGCAGGGAACCAGAATATGCTATCCTTTGTATCACCTGATCAATTTTCTGCTCTGACCTATTTGATCTACTAAAGCTTGCATGCCAAACTATGAGATATCAGATAGGGAGTACTGTATTTGAGTCATGCTGCTGTTTTTCTTCAGATATCGTGGTGGGGTAGACAGTGAAGGACGGCCAGTTATGGTAGTGGTTGGAGCTCATTTCTTGTTGCGGTGCCTTGATCTGGAGCGCTTTATATTGTATGTCGTAAAGGTAAAGGACTTCTTTAAGCTGTGACTGGTCTGATTAATGATGGACTAGCTTCTTTTTTATTTTACTTTGATTCCATTCTGTATTATGTGGAGTGAATGAGATTGTGGTATTTTGCAATAATATGATCTCGTGATGATTGTTTTATAGGAGTTCGAGCCTATAAGTCAGAAGCCGTATAGTATTGTCTACTTCCATTCTGCTGCTTCTTTACAGCCGTAAGAATACTCTCTTTGAATCTTTGTATGGAGCCCACTAATATTTTTGTTCAATTTCAGTGTCAGAGATGCTATTGACCCTTGTATTATTACACGATAATGAATTATTAAAGTTATTTTGTTGACCTATGTATCAATTTTATATCTTATATATCTATTCTTTTCGGTGTACAGTCAACCTAACTTAGGGTGGATGAGAAGATTACAGCAAATACTTGGTCGCAAGCACCAACGTAATCTACATGTATGCCACAGGATTTCTATTATCTTGTTGATTATTGTCAACACTAAAAATAAGAGATATACATTAGGACTTATGGTCTGATATGTTTGATACAGGCAATATATATTTTACATCCAACATTCGGACTGAAATCAGCCATTTTTGCCCTTCAACTTTGCGTGGATAATGTGGTATGCATCTATCACATTCTATTAGTCTTGTAGGTCTTTCTTTTGCTTTTTCATTTTCAGCCACTAGATTCTGCATCTTTACCCATGCATCAATGTGAATGTCTAGGTTTGGAAGAAAGTGGTGTATGTTGATCGGCTACTACAGTTGTTCAGATATGTTCCCCGTGAACAGTTAACCATCCCTGACTTCGTATTCCAGTTGAGTATTCACTTCCATTTCTATGGCATTGTATCTGAATAATTTTCAACATTCCCAGACTTAGTTAGGTAAGCATGTCATCAAGAAGCAAAGATCCCATCTTTCGGTTTGTGAAAGCCTGAAACTTGCTGAATCTCCTACGAAATTACCCCCCCCCCCCTCTCGAGGCACTATAAATACACTTCACAGTGACTCATGTATGCACAATGCTCCAAGTTACAGCGACTGTTGTTTTTGGGCCACTACAGTTGCTTTTTTTTTTTTTTTTTTTTTTTTTTTTTTTTTTTTTTTTGGACACCGGAAAAACATACAGAAGCTAAAACAAGCAAACAAATCTAAAACGCCGTAAATAAATTCACTCTTATCACTCTTAAGAAAATAAATTCAAATAGGTTATAAAATAAGCTTCAATAAGGTCAATTTAGATAAGTTGTGAAAAAATGCACCTTTATTTGGATTGGGGGCTGAAGTCCATTGCATCTACAAGAGAGACTTTTCGCAGTTTTATGTAATATGATGATGGGTTTTGCAGGCACGATCTAGAAGTGAACGGGGGTAAAGGTCTAATTGTAGATCCTAGAACGAAGTACGTGTATCAAAGACCATAGGCTGGACGTTGGTGGCATCTGCGGTCAGAAATTTATTCTTTACTTCCTTTTTCTTTTTTGTGAACCAGAATTGGTTTGTAATCTGTCTTTGATCATCAATCTTGTATACTAATTCTACATATTTTCTCCCTTGATATTCTTTTTGTTCTATGTTTATGTATAGCAGTCGAGAAATTGATTGTTGTGAAGTGATCAATTTATGATTTATTATAATAAATTGCCTTCTTTTTTCCCATGTATACATTAAATCGTGTAATATATCCAGTTTTTTTATTTGCGGGGATAGCGATGGAGCTGTTATAGGCATCAAACTGGGGGATATCTAGTACCCATTTTTTTCCAATTGGTACCATGAAAAGTTGAAAACTACAGAATAATATTACATGAGTACTAATTGGAAGGATTTTGGTACTAAGATCTAATTGGAAGAGTTTAGTACTATGGTGATTAATTAGATCAACTAATATTAGTTAATGCTTTTTTTTTGGTACGAATTGCAAGAATTTTGAAGTATCAATATGGTTTTGTTAGATGCAAAATGAGTATCTCGCATATAGAAACCAATATTTTCTTGGTGGCGGTGTGGGTATTACATGGACTCATGGAGTTAGAGTGGACCCTTGTTAACTGGGACAGAAGAAAGTGAAATAAGTGACATTTTTTTTTGCCCTCATTAGGAACCTCTTGGTAAGAAGAAGGATCCTACTGGACCAGCACCTTGCTTAGTTCAGCTAGTCCAACTACACAAGTCAACGCTTGAGAGTAGGGGTAGAAGGGAATCTCTACTCTCAAGTACAAGTAGGTAGTAGGGTTCGAACTTGTGACCTCCAAGTCACAAGGTGAGTTACCCCATTACCTCCACCAAGTAAGCTTGTTTGTGAAATAAGTGACATGAGCTGGTGAGAATATCAAAAGTTTATATCCCATTATTTATTTTATATCCCCACTACCTCCACCAAGTAAGCTTGTTTGTGAAATAAGTGACATGAGCTGGTGAGAATATCAAAAGTTTATATCCCATTATTTATTTTATTCCCTTTCGTATTAATAGGCACCATTTTCACAATATTAGTTTGCATTGGGATATTTTTAAGATCTTTGTGATATACATCCGGATATAATAAACAAAGCGTTTTGTGTGTGGCTGGCCGCACCTATATTTATAGGCGTGGCCGCGCACACACCATTTTCAGCCAGCCAACTCATTTTTAAAAGGTCACATCTCACTCGTTTCTTATCGAAATTGAGCTTTTGACCAAGCTTTGGAAAGCTATCGAGCCAATTTTTCATCTCCAACTCAAATTTTCCAAAGATATAGGGTGTGCTATGAGATATGGCCTCTTGAAGTTGACACTTGTGCACAAACGTTTGTGAATAAATGGAGTTACTTGTAACAATAAAACGGAGTCGATAAATAGATGTGGTTACTTTTATAACAAAAGGGAATACTAATCAGTTTCTCTTATAAACGAATGATGTTACTTATATGAAGAAATTGGGTTATTTGTGTGAACAAATAGGGTTACTCGTAATGATTAAATAGAGTTGTCGTATAATTAAACAAGATTACTTATGTGAATGAATGAGGTTACTCATATGAATAAATAAGGTTACTTTTGTGAATAATTGGGGCTACTCATATCAAATAGGGTTGTCAATGATTAAGTAAAATTATTTGTATGAAGAAATGGGGTTACTTTTGCAAACTATTAGGGTTACTCGTATGATTAAGTGAGGCTACTCGTATGAAGAAAATGAGTTTATTTTTGTGAACAATTGGGGTTACTTGTATGATTAAGTA
The DNA here is from genome assembly GCF_026745355.1 of Beta vulgaris subsp. vulgaris. Classification (NCBI taxonomy): domain Eukaryota; kingdom Viridiplantae; phylum Streptophyta; class Magnoliopsida; order Caryophyllales; family Amaranthaceae; genus Beta; species Beta vulgaris. The sequence continues at coordinate 14,085,232 of NC_079207.1, forward strand.
AGGTTACTTGTATGATTAAGTGAGGTTACTCATATGAATAAGCGGGGTTACTTTTGCGAACAGTTGAGGTTACTCGTATGATTAAATGAGGTTACTCTTATGAACAAATGAAGTTACTCGTATGAATAAATGAGGTTACTCGTATTGATAAATAACAGTTTTTTTGTGAACAATTAGAGTTACTCGTATGAATAGATAAAATTACTCGTATTGATAAGTGGGGGTTTCTTTTAAAAACAAATCATGTTATCGGTATGAATAAATGAGGTTACTCATAAGAATAAACTAGGTTACTCATATGATTCAAATAGCTTACTCATAGGATTCAACAAGGTTATGCCAAAAAACTAAACGAGGTTATTGTAAAAAGGGGGGGGGGGGTTTACTCATATACTATATTAAGGTTACGTGTAACCATGGAAGGGGTTACTCTTATAAACAAAATGGATTGCTTATGTGAATATAATGGGGTTACTGGTATGAATAAATGGTGTTACTCCTCATGAACGAATGAGGTTACTCATATTAATAAATGGGAGTTGTGTAAAGTTTCAGGTATGAAATAATGAGATTATTAATATGAATAATTGAGCGTACTCATAAGATTTAACTAGGTTACTGATATAATTAAGATAGGTTACTCATAGGATTAAACTAGGTTATCGATATGATTAAGATAGGTTATAAATAGGATTAAACAAGGTTACTCCAAAAACTAACAAGGTTACTACAAAAAATTAATGGTGTTAATCATATAATATTATAAGGTTACACATAACAATAAAAAGGGTTATTCTTATAATAATAAAAAATGGATTTACTTCTGTAGACAAAATAAGATTACTCATATGATTAAATGGAAAAGAACGTATTGTGTCGGACTCGTCCGACCATAATCTTTGGTCGGACGACTTTCAGGTGGTTCCAATTTTTTTTCAGTTGGTTTCAAAAAAAATTCAGTTAGTCTTAATTTTTTTTTCAGTTAGTCTTAATTTTTTTTCAGTTAGTCTTCATTTTTTTTCAGTTAGTCTTCATTTGTTTTCAGTTAGTCTAAATGAAAGTAAGTTACCTCTAAATGAAAGTAACTTAGGTCTAAATGAAAGTAACTTAGGTCTAACTGAAAGTAACTTAGGTCTAAATGAAAGTAAGTTACCTCTAAATGAAAGTAACTTAGGTCTAACTGAAAGTAACTTAGGTCTAACTGAAAGTAACTTAGGTCTAACTGAAAGTAACTTAGGTCTAAATGAAAGTAAGTTAGGTCTAAATGAAAGTAACTTAGGTCTAACTTAAAGTAACTTAGGTCTAACTGAAAGTAACTTAGGTCTAAATGAAAGTAAGTTAGGTCTAAATGAAAGTAAGTTAGGTATAAATGAAAATAAGTTAGGTCTAAATGAAAGTAATTTTTTTCGAAATGAAAGTAACTAAATCATTCAGTTACAATGTCACAGCTGAGTCATTATATCTGTACATTTAAAATATGAATACTTACGATGTAATCTAAAAAAATCGAAATACGAACAACTTCCCAAAAACACAAATACCTTGACTTTCAAATCCTCCACAACCTGCTTCGGAAGCAAAGTTTTGCTTGATTCTGATGAAAGAATGTTGACAAATCGTCGAGGTCCAGGAAATACTGGACAAAAAGAAAGCAGAAAAGTAATATCAAGCCCAGATATGGTAAACATGGTAACTATGTTTAGGCCAATATGATTAAGACTCAGAAGGCCAGAACATTGAGTTAGCAGTAATATGCCAGAATACCTTGACATATTATGATGATCATCTAAGAAACATCCATCACGAGGATGTGTTTTGATGATTTCGAGGAATATTATGGTTTTTTTTTTGTGTTTCGAAGTCCCGCACGACGACTGTTTCAGGTAGAATACGCCATGGAGGCAGTGAAGCAAGGTTCTGCTGCAATTGGGTTTCGATCTAAGACGCATGTGGTATTGGGTTGCGTTAACAAAGCCCAATCTGAACTTTCCTCTCATCAGCGTCGGCGTTTGAGTTTTGGGCTCAGCCCGTCTAACAGCAAGCAATGGTCAGACGGTCTGACCCAATACTTTCACTAAATGGAATTATAGGTATGAATTAATGAGGTTACTCTTTGTGCTCTCAAATCTTCTCCATTAGCAACTAATCAACATCAAACAATTGTTCAAAATGTGAACCTCATACATATATCGAAAATTACAAAACTACTTTGAAATGCAAAATCAAATACAAATCTAGTCTACGTCGGCAAAACGCAATCCGTCAATTGTGCGCACGGGCGTATGTAGAGGAAGGTGTGCATGAGTCAAAACGCATATTCATTAAACCAAAAATGGACGAAATGAACATACATTTGTTGATCTCCAATGAATACCGAAAAACATAAAACCTATTTTTTAAATTAATTAATTTCATTTTTCCACACAAATTTTTAAATACTTTCTCTTTATTCTCCCCAAATCCTCCAACATCTCTCTAATTTCTCTCTAACCTCTCTCATCAAACTCTTCAAATTCTTTATTTTTTTGCACAATTTTCGTACATGAAGATGAACACAACGAGTTGCAAAGCGAAATCGATAATATAAAGTATTAGATCTATACATTTTATAAGAAAATATGACATTTTTTTACATTTTGTATTATCACTTCTTTTTTTTTTTTTCCTTTTTTTCTAGTGAAGATCTTGATAGTGGTTTGTGAAAAAAATGAAAACAAACTTGCAATTGATGTCCCAATGAACAAATGAGAAAGCCCAATAAATAAAAGAGATGAACAAGACCGACATCTAGAAAAAAACCAGGTATTGTTCATTGTACTGTAAGTATATGTTCATTGTATTATTATAATATAGTCATTGCTTCGTGTTGGTCATATATTTATTATATTTAGCCATATGGTTATTATGTTTTCGTTCAGATGTTAGGTACAATTGTTCATATCTTAATTGTGTGTTTGACATATATTAATTGCATTAATAACATGAATTATGACATATGTTCATTGTCTTGTTATCACATGTTCACTGAAACACATGTTGGTCAGATGTTTATTGCATTTCAGTCATATGTTCATTATGTGTTTGTAATATATTCAAGGAAATATTCACAAGACATGAATCAACTATATATTACCCATTTTCGTTTTTAAGTCCCAACTATGGATTATTCCCTACAGATCCCAAGTTTACTATCTTGTGATTTTCATAAGTTCTGAGTAGTGATGGCCATTGGTGCAGGCTAGGCGGGCTGGGCTAAGATTTCAAGGCCCAAGACCGGACCGTGAAATTCATGGGTTGGGCGGGCTGGTTCGCGGGCTGAAAAATCTTGACCCACACTGGTCTGTTACCGATTTTCACGGTTCAGGAAGCAGCTCTGGCAGTTCGTGGGTCTAGTGGGTTGGACCGAGCTGGCGGGCCGGCATGAGAATTTATTTTTCAAAATTATTTAATCATTGAAATTATTCATTATTGTTACATAAAATCTTTAAAATGAATTAAAATATATGCAATTATTAATATTAATGAATAATTCTATTATTTTGAAATTTGATTGAATTATAATATATGCAATTTGTTTAAAATAAATGTAATTTGATTAAAATATACACAATTTGGTTCAATATTTACTTGGACTGGGCTAGTCCAGTTCATGGGCCGGACTGGACCGGTTTTGTGGTCCGAGCTGGGCGGTTTTAGTAGCTGACTTTAGTGAGCTGAGCTCAAGAAATCTGGCCCACGACCCACCCACCAATCTCACGGTTCGAGCTGGGCTGTACCGGGCTTTTTGTGGGCCCGGCCCACACGACCCACGAGGTGGGCTGGATGGGCTGGATTGACCCGCACTGTTGGCCATCTTTAGTCCTGAGTAACTTATAACCGGTTTAGAAGATAATATTTTCAAATGTTGGTCCCAATTTATAGATCTTTATCACTTGCTTAAAGTGTTCGAAGATGGTAAATGTTTAAAATCTTACCTTCTAAACAGGTTATACATAACTCGAGACCTATGAAAATTACAATATGGTAAACTTGGGACTTGCAGGTAACAATAAATAGTTGGGACTTATAAAATAAAATGGGTAATAGTTGGGTCCCCTTTTGTGATTTTTTCCTAGATTCAATGAAATGATAGGAATTAATGATGGGTTGATTATCATATATTTGTCTATAAATGTGTGATATTTGTTCAAACTTTGTATGATTATGTGATGTTTATTATACTATTTACAAATACAAGGTACATATTTTAAGGCTGATGTTCATTGTATTACTAACATGTTCATTTTAATTAGTCACATGCTCGTTATATTTGGTCATATATTTATTGTGTGTGGGAGCATGTTCATTCTATTCTTAGAATGTGTTGGTTGTATCTTTGAAAGATTATGTTAATTGTATTATAAACTTGAATAAATTTGTTTTAGTTAACCACTGCTCTTTCCTTTCTCGTATCAGTTCAATCCACTAGTTTAGACAACTAATGATACGTTACGGTGTCGAGATCTCACAAATCAAATCAATCGGAAATGGAAGGAAGCTTAGAAGCACAAAAATCTTCTTAATAAAATCAATAGTGTTTAATTAAAAAGTACCAAGGATGTTTCAGCCTAGTGGTTAAGGTTGAGGTGCTGTGAACAATAGGTCACAAGTTCGAATCCCCCCCTTCTTTGTACCGCCTCTGTGGCTTATATGGATAAAAAAAACATGTTCTTTTGTAAAACCCTGGTATTCATATGTTATATATTTTATTATTTTGCTTGTATTTCTACATTTGGGTACATACTACATTTTGAATTAACCATCTTTTGTAATTACTTAGTTTTTTTTTATAATTATATAACTCTTAAGTTGGATTATTCATTATAGATAGTATGTTGTTCGCAGAATCATATTTGTACATTACAAAGAATAATAATGATAACATAAATATTTCATCACAATGAACATATAAGTAATTTGAAAGAACAATTTGAAGAACTTGGATGAACAAACTTACAATTTTTGAATCATCGTATGTAAATGAAATGAGGAATGAACAATAGTAAATTTGAAAAATATTTGAATTTTGACAATGAGCGGCAATTTTGAATTTTGGAAATTCGTAAACATACTGAATTTTGGAATTAGTCGAAAATATTCAATCTAGAATTGCAATTGTTCATTCAATAGTTGGTATTTCATAAATAATACCTAAATTTGTCAAGTAGAATAACCAAATATTGGGCCATAAACATAAATAATACCTAAATTTGACAAAATTTCCAAATAATCTTAAATTTGATAGCCCTTAATTTTTCATCAATTTTTTTTATACCAAAAGACCCTAAAATAATTGTTCCCTACCACCACCCTTACTACCAAAGTGTTGAGGTATGGTTAAGTGTACTTTAAAATGGTTATAAACATTTCTAGCAATAAACAAACAAAAAAGAATAGCACGTGTATATCGCAATAGATGCTATTGTTCATTATATTTAAAAGTTTAAGGATATTACGTAGAAATTAAAAAAAAGCGTAATATAAAGTATGTTTACTACAACCACATAACAAGAATACCTTTTTAAATTAGTGATTTCCTTAAATTTTCTACCTTATGATCAAATAAACTATTAAGCAAATTAACTCTTTGCTTATTGTTGATTTTTTTTTTTTTCTTTTTTCAAAATTTGGCAAAAAGATCAAAGCATTAGCACTTTCTAAATCCATCAAATCTTTCACCTTGTTTTGGACACTTAAATATAGGAAGTATCCTTCACCTTGTTTTGGACACTTAAATACTAGAAGTAGTTTATGGAGAATTTTTTTTTATTATGGTGCCAATAAAAAGTAAAGTAGTGGCCAACTTCGTTCTTTTTTATTATACCCAAAGCCTACCCTAAATTCGCTAAACCGTGTAGATATTGCATAGAGTTTGAGTTGATTACGAATACATATAACATGTTCGAGTCTATTCAAACCCCTACTGTCCTACCCCATTGTTATCAAATGTCCATAGAAGTTTTATATTGAAGGGTTTCGTTCCAATTTTTGGTACAACTACCCAAATACTTTAGCAATTAGGTCATTTAATTCCCAAGCTTCTTGATTTTGCTTGTGTTTCTATTCATCAAAATTCAAAACCATATGTTGTTACGCTTATTAGACACCAAGATTTCAACCGGTGAGTAGCGTTCAGAAGATAGCAATTACCACAGTGGCAACAGATGGCCCCATTTAAAGTTTATGCTTTAGACTCATAAGACCTTTACAAATTCTTATTTTCCTATTCTTGTTTTTATATTCTAATTTTTCATTCTTTATTTTTTTTTGGCAAAAGGAATACAACATTTATGAAGGTATTTGACACTTGACAACATCTCAAAGCATATAAACCCTCAGTGACTCATTCGGCCTCAGCAATGTTATAATATGTCCTAGACTTATATAGCTGATCACAACCATTTTCAATTTTTCACATACATTCAAATAAATCAGATAAAATCATCATGATGGCTACAACATATTGTCAGATCGTCACTCCTTTACTCCGAGAGAGCTATATACGACAGCGATATGTTCCAAAAGTCTCCCACAATCCATGATCTACTCAATGATAAGTAGTTTGGTGAAAGAATCCGTTATTTGTTTCAATTTGTTATATTCAATGTCTCTTGTAGATATTGTATAATTGTTTATTAATTAATTGTTTTTACTTAAAAATAATAATACATTTTGTGTAACTTAGTTGGTTAAGTAATGGAGTGAACCTGTCAAACAAGGGTCGAATCGATGGATGCAATTTTCCAGATTTAAAGCGTTTTTTGTACTAACTTTTTGTGGCGGTTGGAGATTTTCACTTGCCATTTTCTGGACTGGATTTCGAATTAAGAGCAAATTTACATCATACGTAGCAGACCCAGTTCAGGTCAGTCAAGTAAAACTAGCAGGCCTTCTAGATCTTTTGTCATTTTTATTGGGTTTTACTTGGGACAAGTCTACTAGGAGATGATACACAAGACATGTGATTGAAATCCCGTTTATATCATTCCTTCGTGGATCCCTATACACCAAAATATAACAAAGCATAACAATTAACAAGAGTCAGGCGCAAATTGTCTCAAACTGCAGTCATGAAATTTGTTTTCCAAGAGTGGTTGACATGGTGCAGTCATGCGATTGTCTAACCAGCCGCGTCTGAAACAAGCGGAAATCAATAGTATCATACAGCATAACACTGCCTTAACATTTGATGACAAGCACACCGGTGCATATTCTGCTTTAGTTCATTAGCTCATGCACATAAGCTAGGACAAGAAACCCATGCAACATTATTCATGAAACAATACAAAGTTGGTTGCAAAGCCACATAATTAAAGGGGACCCAAATTTTGGGCTACAGAACATGTACAAAGACAATCCCCTTTTTCACTAGAAAAAAAGAAGGAAAAAGGAAAAGCTCAGTTTCAGACGCCTTAACGAACAACTCTACTCCAGTATTGTCCCTCTATATGTTCGTCGATACATAAATCTCCACCAAATAAATTAGGTCAAAGGTACAGGAGGAGGGGCAGGATTACCTGCAGGGTACCTTTGTCTTCGGGGACGTCTAGTTGTCTTTCCCCATCCCGTTAGGCTTCTATCCTCCAAACCCACCTCTGTATTGTTATTCTGTAGCTGCTGCTGCTGCTGCTGTTGTTGCTTCAATGGAAGAGCACATACTGTGCTTGCTGGTGCAGGGGCGGCTGCTACAACAGCTCGTCGCCTGCCTCTACCGCAACCATTTCTAGTAGCATTCCTGCGATTTGGCCCAGAATGCCAAGGATGACCTGTAGCTCTCATTAGGCCTCCAAACATCTGAAGATCTTCAGTTACTTCGTGCCTAGAAAGTGATGTAAGGCCCGGCAGAATGTCTCTCTGAAAGTCCCTTCTTTGTCTTCCTCGACGACCATGTCCTTTTCGTGTTCTAGTACTAGTTAAGAGGCATGTCCCTTTTTCTTCAACATTTGGAATTTCGGGAAAGCTCGGTTTAGGAAAGTACTCCTCTTCATTGCACTCTTTCTGTCTCAAAGTCATCAATTCGAAATCATCCAAACCTTCAGGTAACCAATCCCCATTTTCAACATTATCTCCATTACAACAAGCAATATCAACAAACCACTGAAGGGGATCATCCATGTCAGTTTCTATTTGAAGACAAGTTGCTTCCTCAGATTGTTCTAGGTTAACAAATGATGACATGGTAACAATTGCCGCTGCTGCTGACTCGGCAAGTTTGTTCTCTCCATCATCAGCATTATGTTGGGGTAGCTCCGCCTCTTTCTGTGTCTCCTTTATTAAACAATCTTCAACCTCCTCGTCTTCAAGAATGAAGGGGGCTTCCAAATCTATACCAGTACCAACCCTTACAGAGGTTCTCTTCTCTGCATAAGAGATTTCACATGGAATTTCCTCCTCGGTTAAGCATGAATTGAGATCAAAATAATGTCTCGGAGTAGCAAATTCAGTTTTAATCTTTGCCTCTACAACCACAACTTCTTCCTCATCTGAAAGCTCACAAGGTACATTCATATCAAAACCACCTTTTCTTCCACTAGTTGCACTCTCCTTGTTTACTGAACAATTGTGAGTAACTAAAGGTTTTGAGATCTCTTTCTTCGGTGTTGGAGGGTTTTCAAAAATGGCTACCCCAAGAATTTTTCTGCTACCATCAGCTATCTTCGCTTTAGCATCACCCTCACATGAATTTAATGCAGCTGAAGAACCCCATCGAGAAAGATCTGGTTCCAGTGAGTTGAGAGCTTTCCTTGATTTCTCCGCCTCGTCATTGCAAGTACCCTTTCCTCTAAGCCACGGCAAAACAGCTAGAGGATCCTCCGACTTGTGATTCTTGTCTATGTTCCTACCACTTTGCTGGTTAAAATGATCGTCAGACACACCATTTGGAAGTGCCACATTCAAGTTCATATCTTTAACGGGATTCATATCAGTACAACTTGAAGATCTGAAGTGGTGGATACTGGAGCAAGGCACCTTTTTATCAATGTAATTGTTATTTACATAATCAATGCCTTTAAAAGCATATGATGAACCTTCATAAAACCCATTTCTCACAGGCATTTCACTTCCCAAAGCTGAAGGGCTGCTATTTAGATTCCACTTATTATTACCAAACAAGTCATTGCTCTGGGCGGACGATTGAGGACTCTTGCTCAAGGAAGAAGAAGTTAGATATGGACTTGCTTGCACTGATATGGGCTTTTGGCTAAGGAAGCTTCCGGGTTTCCCCCAAGCTGAGGCACATTGATCCCATGACTTGTTTAAATCAGAGGGATGAAAATATCCAGGTTGATTTGGAAGATGAGAAGCAACTGATCCAGGAACATTGTAGCTGGACAGAGAATAACCTCTCTCAGACTTTTCAACATTACTACCAGATTTTGCTTTCCATGGACTTCCCTTGACATCACCGGTCAGAAAAGCCGGAGGTTGACAAGCTTGATCAAGAAGTATATGCACTGGCTGAGATGGCACAGGCATCTTTACTGGACAGATTCCTTGATTGATGGATCTCATACTGCCTTTATGTTCTATAATTTAAACACGGAGATATAATGATCAACAGCAGGCACAACTATCTAGTTATACTAAACGAAAAAGTCAACCAAAAAGAGACAAGAATTAACCACTAAAATTGAAGTTGTACTAAAAATCATGTATACTGAATGCAGGGGAACCACATTCTAGAAATGAAAATTGAGTCCATTATTACCTGATTCTAATGCATAGCTGAACCAGTCAGGGCCATTAGCTTTATTTTCAAAGCTGACATTATTCAAAGTCCCATTCATGCAGCCATTTTTGGGGTTCTGAGGAACATCCTTAGATGAACTCAAAAATTTTGTAGAAAGATCCCCGAACTGAACGTCACGGCGACTGCCACCACAGTGCAAGAAGTCAACAGATGAGACAGAGGTTGCTTCTTCCACATGTAGAGGCTCATTCAAGTCTGCCAGAGCCCTAGATTTACTGACATGAAGATCAGATCTTGAAGCATCTCCCTGACATTCAGTTTTTCCAGGATAGACCATAGATAGTTTGCCATTCCCTGTTGCAAACTTTCTATTTTTATCAGGGGATGGGCTTATATTATCAGAATCCTTGACATCATTGGATTGCTCCACTTCATCTGTGTCAATATACTCGTCAGCTGGGAGTTGCAGATCAAGCATTCGTCTTCTAAGTTTTGTGGGTCTGGACTCTGACTCGGAGTTCTTTGGACTATAGCAATTCGGCAATGTACTTGGCCCAGCTTGTATGCTCTTTCCTTTAGCAGAATATGGTGAAGAGTGAACAGCATCGGGAACTGAAATGAGAGGTCTACCACAAACTGAGTTTGACAACGGGAAAGTTGGACCATTCCATCTTTGCACATCCTCATATTGCAATTGGGATGGTACAGGGCTTGAAGAAGATGATGTTTCATAGGGAATTCGCCGTTTAATTTGTTCTTTCCTCCTGAACTCATCCATCAGATCTCTTTGTACTCTGTATAGTCGATGTAGTTCATAGACCTATAAGATACATTTGAATGGTAGGATCTTTGTGAAGTAAATTTCGGACTCAAACCTTTTATTATTCCGTCAATTCCAGCATAAGTTATTAGGTCAAACTCAAATAACCGAAATGTGTAGCCTACGTACCTGATTCTTAAATATGGCTTCATGCTCAATCATTGTTTGCTTTACAAGATCTTTCTCATATCCTGTCTGTGTATCAGCAACAGTCCTAGGCAGAAAACCATAATAGAATTGTCCGTTGGATAAATTATTCTCGCCGAAACAAGAAGGCCAACTAGCACCATTAGATTCACAATTAAGGTCCTTCATTGAGTAATGTGCAGGCAAGTAATTCTCAGTCTGCACCTTTGTTCCCATTCCTGCAAATTAAGGCAAAATAATTCGAGTAAGAAATAGGCACCATCAGATTACACTTGAACACAGCAGCAAACATGGACTCCCACAGACATATCAATAAAGTAATAAACCAATCCACACCTACTGATTGGAGAAGGGTAATAAAACAACAGAAACTTGTATTCTTCTAAGCAATGCCTCCTGCATACCCACCAGTAAATAGTCCCGAAATCCCCATAAGGATCCTCTTGCAACAGTTTACACGTCATGTAGCTCACATAATTGATACAAACATAGACATCTTTGCAGAGATTAACAGCTCACTATCCAACATCATATGCCAACTTGTTTGACCCTAAGCAACCTCAGGAATATAGAACTTCAGTAAAGAACCTCATGAATCCAAACAACCATGGCATCTGACGTTGCATCGTCCGAGCCTCTCAGGTCAAGAAGAGATGAGATATTAGAGTATATACATACAGCTCAATGATAAATTAGAGCGGGCAATTTCTGACAAGACCAATAACCCGAGCTAATGTTATAAAAAGAAACCCAAACTCGACTCCAACTGCACCTGAACACCCTAAAATCCACCCGATCCGACACATATACCATATTTTGTAAAATTATCTACTTTTAAATTAATATTAACATATTTTGAGCTTAGCCCAAAATCAAACCCGAACTTGATCCATTGACGCAAATTGCCAACTCTAGATGAGATACATATTCCATGGGGGTTAGGTCGCAACTGGGGATCACATTCTATCTGGACAAGCATCTCCCAATTCCCATGTCAATAGGAGAAAATTAGGTTATGTTAAGCCAATAGGACACCCTGATAATGACTACAAGTTATATTCAGCCTTAAAGTCAAAAGAAAGATTTACGTGTCATATCTATCATCATAAAGCAGAATATAACTTGAGAATCATAGAAGGCAATACTCGCACCAGGATGAAAAGGTCGCTAACAAGGAGAATCAGATAGGTTTCTCTGCGAAACAATATACTCTGACATTTTGAACATATCGAGGGGCCCAGAGTAGAAAAGGAAAGTGCATGAAAATTCCCCACATTGAGCACACGGCTATTCAGCCATACCTCCCCCCCCCCCCCCCCCCGGGGGGGATAATACCAGTTGAAAATTTTGAACATTTCTAGATTGGGACTTGTAATCTAAGATCTATGAACCATCACCATACAAACATCGTTTCTTTTCCTGTTTATTGAATTTACCTTCTATAGCAGATTGGCAGGACTCATTCCCATTAAAAGAAAGTATCCCTCAAACATTTCTTGCTTTGTGATCTAAGTCAATCTACTACTTCATCTCTACTTAAGCCCTATAAAAATGTTGCATTAGTTCCATTCCCATTCTCTTCAAGGATCAGAGAGAAACAACAGCAACCAAATCTAACAATCCTCATTGTCTATATTACCATGTTGTTTGACTACCAGCAGACCACGCCCTCCCCAAATGAACCAAAAAAGAAATCCTGCAGCTGTATCCAGATTTTATTCCATAAAATGAAACACATGTTTATGACTAATGAGATATTGAATTATCTGCCACATTATAAGAATAGCTTTCCCTGGGAAAAGCCTCCAGTAAACCAGTTTAATTACGATAAAGAGAAGCAGAGAATGAACTTGACACTAAGAAAACTATACATATATGTATAGCAGTACAAGTTTATAAATCTCACAAGTGTGGCTCTAAAATGAAACTTTTGAAAAGGCAGTACACTATTAATAAAAAAGCCTACTTGCAGTCGATAGATTACCAAACAACGGTAACCATGCAACAATGTGTATTACATTTCAGTGGCATGCTTTGAAAATTCAAACAGTACTATTCGTAAGATATCCCAGCAAAGCAGATTCCTAAAGTTGTCCCTCACCCAAAATATAGAGCAGTCCAATACCACTATATCCCAAGAGTTATCCCTCTATTCAAGAAAATACGCAAATGCATGTGATAAGCTCAAAACACTACCAGGGAGGCCAATAGTCCCATATGTCATCATAAGCCTCTAGAGGCCACTACCCACGGAGAACAACTCTGCTAACCAACACTGTCCTCCAGACAATCAATCAACAGAACAGATCAATTTCAGTTAACAAATTCCCACCTGGAGATAGTAACATTGTAGTATGGTACTATAATATCAGCACCACTTGAAATCCAAATCACTTTCCCACATACTCGAATAAAATTCCACAGCAATAAGTTGAATGATTCTCCAATTTGTCGCGAAGCATCATCTAAGTAACAGAAATTGATAGAATCTTAAATGCAACCTTGGAAGAGCTATGAAGTTTAGAAGACAGGGTCAATTTAACAAAAGCAGCATTAGCGCTCTAAGTAAATGCCCAAAATGCCAAATTACCCTATTTAGCTTGGTTTAATCTCTTTAACTTTCATGGATTAGACCTATAACTCATTAGATAAGCCCTTCAATCAATAATCAATCAGAAGATGTTAAGATTATCCCATTTAATATGTATCACACTTCCAAAGAACATTAAGAAGAGTAACCCATAAAGATAAACAGAACCCTACTCTTCTCAACAAGAAGCTAGAAGAAAGGCAAAAATTTAGACATGGGTTGTCAAAACCCTACTCTTTTCAACAAGAAAAAAGCAGTATAATTTTCAATACTTATTGATAAGGAAATATCAATTCAAGAAAAAATAATGAGGCAATAGATCCCCAATAGATATACACCCAACAATTTAAAATTAAATGCAATTCCCAAACCCAAATCCAAGCAAATATGAATGAGAAAAACTGGGGATTTCAGCACAGAATTACACAAAAATGCAAACTTTCTAAACAATCAAAAGCAACTATTAAATTAAACAAGACCCAATTATAGAAAAGAGCAAAGAATCAATTAAAGACTAACAACATAGTACCAAAATGATCAGAATAACCCAGAAATCAGAAACCCACAAATCTAATTTTAGGTAAATAGTAGAATAAAGATATTACCTTTAGACCCACATCCTCCAATCACTCTCTCTCTATCTAAACTGCTTCTCTCTCCAAAAGAGTCTTGCCTAAGGATTCAATCATTCAATAAGGAAGATTATTAAAGAAAATAAAAGTCCCCCAAAGTCCCATCATGAGAATTCAGTCCTCAGAGACTGAAAAAGGAATGAACTTTACAAATGAGTTTCAAGAAAAGATTTTTACTTTAAAATATAAACCCTTAGTTAGAAAAATAGTAAAAATAAAATAAATATATTTAGAAAAAAATAAAATAAACAAGTGGGTGTTTTTCTAACACCATTGAGGGAAGAGCTTATTAGATCGTCATCGAGTAAGAGATGGAAAAAGATGAAGATTTTCGATCTGATGGGCCACTGTCTGAAACTATGGAAGAGAGAGAAAGTAGAGAGAGAAACGATTTTATTTTTCTTTTAAGAGAGAGAATGAGAGAGATCCCAGATAAGAAATCTTCACACAAACAAACGACCTTCTAAGAACAGTGACATGAAATTTGTCAACATCCGGTCTCTTTTTATTCTCTGCTTTTTTTTTTCCTATTACTTCTTTCTCTCTCTACTTTCTCTCACTTAATTAGTAGCTTTTTTCTAGGAGAAAAATATTTACTTTTTTTTGGGTTTTTGCGGAAATGAAAATTAAATTGGGGGTATTTCTAGATTCTCTCCACTTTCGTAGCATTTGGTATGATGCTGATAAATTAATTCTTTTTTTAATTTAAAAAGATATAATTTATCATTATCAACAACTTAGAAAAAGATTTAGTCTTTTTAATGTAGAAAATTTAATAATGACACTTGTACTGTACACCCAACACGCCTCCAGTACTGCAACAACACAACAAACTGTATGAAATGCAACTAGTGCTCATAAACATTATCAGTACTAATAATAGTAATAAAATATTAGTTGATCTTAATTATCTTTAGCTAAATTTTGGTGTCCTGTATGAAATGTTCAAAAGCCGTTGCTATTGATTTGATGTCTCCCTGAATTACATACTTTTTAACCTTTAGAATTTGGATTGAAGTAAAAGATATTTCTATCATTATAAAGAATTAATGATATAATATCTCCGTCCTTTATTAATTTACCCACTTTGACTTATAACACTATTCATCTTTATTACTTTGACCGTTATTTGTACTTTATATGTAAGGAAAATATAATCATGTGTGATATTGTTTGATTCGTCTCAATATGTAGTTTTAGAATATTAAATTTTTATAATTTTTACAAATACATAACTAGAGATATTATTACTCAAAGTTTTACATCGATAAATGTGAAAAGTCAAAAGGGGTAAACTAATAAAGGACGGAGGGAGTATACGACTTTAAAGATTAGGAATAAAAATCAATATACTTTTGAAAATGGTAATATTAGTTTATAATTTTATGTCAAGTTGTGCATTTATTGGTATTTTTTATGATAAGTGTTTTTTTAATGAAAAATCAGAAGTTATTACTCAATATTCTCATTTTTAAACTTCTTATATGAATCATTTTCTTATTTTATATTTTAATCATAAGAAACAAAAATCTAAACCTAGACTAAATCATACGTTATATAATAAATGTAAACTAATATTTCCTCAAGGTTTTTTAGTTGCATTTTTTGACTTTTATATTTGCTAATAAATAATTTTGACTATTAATATTTTTATTATCTATCAAATAAATTTTATAAATTATTATTTTTAAAGTTCTTCCTACGTTTCCTTTTAACTCCAATTCATATAAATTTTCCTACTTTTTCTTTGTTCTATATTTGGTAGATTTTCGTTATCTTTTCACTTTATCCTACCGCCACTTGTTAGACCTACGTATTATATGTCAATAATCCAATTTAAATAAACAAAATAGATTCAGTTTCACGTATTCTCTCCTCCATTTTACGACTCTGTCCTTACCTTAGTTTATGTCGCTATACAAATATTTGATCAAACATAGCATACTAGCACTATATGCACGTGATGCGTGCGATAATATATTAATGTTAATAGTAACATGAAAAATTGTTAAAAAACTAACTTAAGAGTATAAATGTGTAATATTTATGGTAAATAATGATGAGCGTTATGATTTTTTATTTGCATTGTTGTAGTGTAAAGAGTTATATTTTCCATAAAGGATTATGTCGAGGTATGATATGTTATCTTGTATTTGATAGATAATTAAACAACTCTCCTTTTAAACAATGATCTAGGTTGTATATTATGTATTTATTTGTTTAAAAATATATATTTTATAGGTTTATTTTATGAGTAGTAGCTCAGTTTGATTTCACTGGGTGATTGAGGTTTTTAGGCATACTATGGTGAATAGTGTTTCAATGAAAAAAATTATAAATTGATATTAACTAATGATGAATGTTTATCTCTTTAATTATATATTATCCCAATTGATTATACTCCCTCCGTTTCCTAAAGATCGTCCCACTTACTGTTCCTACAGATACCAAGGAAAATCAAGTTGTATGGGGCATGGTGTGAGTAAAGTAGGAGAGAGAAAGGGGTTAAGATAAATAAACAAATAAAAAGGGGTTAAAGTAGGAGAGAGAAAGGGAGTAAAATTGAATTAATAATGTAATGGTGGACCATATGATAGCGACATGAGAGGGTAAATAGGGAAATTTGTTTTGCCAAATAAGGAATAAAGCAAAAGATGGAAGATCTTTTGGAAACACCCTTAAACGGAAAGAGGGAAGATCTTTAAGAAACGGAGGGAGTAAGTCCCAAAAAATAAAAATAAGATGAATATTATTCTCTAAGCTCCTTAATTTTTGTATGGTTTGTTAATGCATGTTATTTGAATTTGTTATTACAACTGAGAGTTTATATAGTAAAAATCTTAGTAAATATTTGCTTTTATAATTGTTTGAAATTTAATTAGTCATCGATTTATATTTTTAATTGTGAGTTTCCTCTTTTTACACATTTTTATGTGTTTCTTTTTGGTGATGTAGACATTTGCTTACTACCCATGTTTGTAAATGAGGAAAGAAATAAGAAAACCTTTTTTCAAGAGGAAATACCATAACTTTTTCCTTGACTTATATGATAAAAATAAAGAAAGCGAAAGTCAAAACATCTTGATTATTGAAGATATGGAATAAAAAAAAAATACCCTATAGATTGTTTCATCAGTAACGTAAAATTCAGTACTTAACTCTTCCCTTTTCTTTCTATCCCTGTTCCGATGTCCTTTAAAATAAAATGTATTTTTGATGGCGATATTCCCTCTTCTTAAACAACAAAGATCTGGATTGTGAGCATTGTACCTTGATAAACCTAAATTTTAATGTGCAATCACATGGCAAAAAAATTACAGCTCAATCAAGCCACACATTTGTACGATCTCTAATTCTTTCAAGAATCAAAAGCAAAATCAAATGAAATGTCACATTTTCCAGCTTATGATGTGAGATACTTTAGGTCACATTTAATGATATCCTCTCAAGTATTATGACAAATTTTCTATGCATATATTTAAGTAGAAAAAATTTAATGCAATTGTGTAGAAAGACAAAGACTTAATATTAGTTATAATGATTTAAGGAAAAATTCACATAAATAATCTCAACTATGACCGATCTGTCAATATTGATCTCAACTAATAATTATTCTGGTATAATCTAAATTAGTATGTCTTATCCATAATATTAATATATTATTCCTTAAACCTGGTTACCAGCTAAATAAGTCACAAGAGTTCCTTAACTCCCTATTTCCCTCCAAAAGTTTAATTTTTTTATTTTATCTTTTTTTAAAATGGACTTCAGTAAAGTAAACCCCCAACTACACAAGTAAAACCCTTTAATTTACCACAGCCCACCATTACTGCAACTTTGCTACAGTTGCGTGGAAGAGAAGAAATACGGCCACCATTAACGACATTTAAAGAAGCTATTTTTAGAAGCAGACAAGGCAATTTTGGTCTAGTATTTGAACAACGAAAAGGTAATTTTTTGATTCCTCTCTTTCATACTTAGTAATATGCATGAATTTTAGCATTTCGAAATTCCATCTTCAACAAATTTATCTATTATTACAGAGATGAAAAGTTGAATTTTTTATGTTGATTATGGTTTAGGGCTATGGTGAATAGCAAATTTTGCAATTGATTTAGTTTTATTTTGTTATTTTGTTTGATTAAGGGATGAATACTATTAATGTGGCATGGGGGTTTCTTTAGTTATAAGGATAAGCATGGTGTTCTTCGATATTATGCTGGAAAATATAGGACTTCTCCTATTGATTTTGATCTGATGTGTTGGTTTTGATTAGTTGAGTTAGCTAAGAAATGTGGAAATTATGATGAAATTGCTGAGGTTCACTATATGATTCCTGGGGAGTAGGATCTTGAGGTGGAACTTATAAGGGTTAAGAGTGATGAGGAGGTGAGAGAGTTGATTTCCCATGTAAAAACAAAACAGGGTAGTGTATTTATTGTTATGTCATTCATGGCATTCCTGATGTTATACATGTGTTATGGGAGGGTGAAATAAGAAATTCACCTAAAGGGACAGTTGGAAGGAGAAAACCATACATCCCAAAATTAAAAGAAAGGAAAAAAAGAGTCAAACAACCAAGTGAACCTTTTACTAAAAAGGGTATTGACTCAACTTTTGACCATTTCACACCTAGGGTTTTTGAGGTGGGCAAAAAACCAAGCTCCTCAACTGTTGAACCTCTCCCAAAATATTGAAAATTCACAACAAAGGAATGAGCCCATAGAAAACACCTCTGAAGAACCACAAAACACTTAATCTCCACAAATCACCCAAGTCACTCAATTATCTTCACAAATTATCCAAGATAACATTCACAGTCCAAGGACTAATGAAGTACCACTTGAGGCAGAACATGATGGCGGGTTTGCATATGATTGATAGATCCAAGGACTGATGAAGTACCTACTTAGGATGAGTTTTTGTCTAGGTTTGATTATAATTTTGAAGATTATGACCCTACTAATCCTGAATTTAACCCAGAGGTAGAACAGGGCAGGTTAAGTGAGGTAGAGCAAGAAGGAGTTGAGGGAGGTAACAATGGAGAGAGACATGTCAGTGAGGAGGAGAGGAGTGTTGAGGATGAATCTGATAAAAATTTAGACGAGGGTGTGCCTTTGTTAGATGGAGGAACTAGTGATGAAGAGTATGTGAGAACAAGGGAAGCATTAAATGGATGGAATGCAAGGGCTTTAGATATTGCAAGCAGGTTGAGAAAGAGGCTAAAGAGGGAAGGCTAGCAGGACAAGCAAGACATGCATATTGGTGGGAGTAATGGTGAAGCCACTGAGACAAGTGACTCTTTGAGTGAATATGAGGACACTGATGAAGAGATACTCACTGACACTGATTAGGAAGACAACATAATTGTAAGGAAGAGAAAAGTGAAAGTACTTGTAGTCGACAACAGCATTTACTACAATACATTACAATGGACAATGTGTATAAGGTTTGAGAACAGGGAGAAGTTTAGGAGCGCGGTAGTTAAGTATGATATTGCTGAAGGCAAAAATTTATACTGGAGTGTGAGCAACAAGAAGAGGCAACAAAGACTTGGGGAAAAATGCATGCCTAATGTCCTTTCAGAATATATACAAGCTAGGGAAGCAAGAGATCTTGCTTTGTGGTTAAATCACTCACATTAGAGCACACTTGCAACAAAAATATGGAGTCCAACAGGCAAATGAAGACAAGGTCGGTGGCTGAGCAGTTGCTTGAAATGTTTAAGTCAAGGCCACATTGGCCAGCAAAAGACACCCATGAGACAATCAGGAGGGCTTACAAGATCATTGTAAAAAGAACTATGCATACTAAGGTGAAGTATCAAGATCATAAGAAGCTTCATGACAGTATGAAAGAACACTACAACAATAGAGGCAGGTATATAACAGCTCTAACAAAGTCAAGCCCAAATAGTGTATTCACCTTGGTGGCTGATCCTTCAGCAACACCCCCTATATTTCAAACGTTTTTGTGTGTTTTGAAGGGGTAAAACAAGGTTGGATGCAGGGTTGTAGGAAGGTCCTTTGTGTTGATGGGTGTTTCTTCCAGACTTTTTTAGGAGGGCAACTATTAGCGGATGTAGGTAGGGATGCAAACGACCAAATGTATCCTTTGTATTATGTTGTGGTTGAAGGGGAAACAAAAGACTCTTGGTTGTGGTTTTTCAATGAATTGAAGAAGGTGCTTGGTGAAACTAATGGCAGTGACATTACAATTGTATCTAATGAAGCTCAAGTAACTTTCTATGCTTCTATTTGTTTTCTTTTAGTAACTACTTATTAGATATTAATATGTTAGTTACTATAGATTGCAGGCCATGTTGAATGTTGTGCACAATGTCTTGCCACAGGCAGAGCATAGACTTTGTGCAAGACATGTTACTCATTGGCATAGGTACTTTAGGGGAGATGAAATGAAGATTTTATTCTGAATGCTGCAAAAGGCTTACAGTAGTGAGAAATATGAGGATGCATTAGAGGAGATGAAAAAGGTTGATCCTAGTGCAGTTGTATCATTCAAGGCTTATAATCGAAAGTGCTTTTGCAGGGCATTTGTAAGGAGTAATACTAAGGGGGCGTTTGGTTCACATAGTGGTATGGGTTTGGAATCATGAATGAAATCAAGGTGGTATAGGTTTGGAACTTGATACCTAATACCATGTGTTTGGTTTTATTTGGGAATAAATTTTTTCTTCTATTTAATACCTAGAGGTATTGGTATGAGCCAAACCCACCTCCCCCCTTGGGTTTCTAAACCCCATGCCTTATGGGTTTGACGTATGGGTTTTAAATCTATAAAATTATTAAACAAACACTAGGTATGGGTTTTGCTCATTCTAAACCCATACCTCATACCAAAATGATATGAACCACTAGTGGAAAAATGAAGAAGGGCTGCGCTAAAAAAGGCATGTAGGGCTGCGCTTTTTGACAGCAGCCCTTTCAGTAGCAGCCCTTCACTTTTTAAGTAGGGCTGCGCTAGAAAAGCGCAGCCCTTAAGCTAGAAGGGCTGCGCTAGTTAGGAAAAAGCGCAGCCCTTCTAGCCCAGAAGGGCTGCGCTAGTTAGAAAAAGCGCAGCCCTTCTGGGCTAAAGGGCTGCGCTTTTTCCTAACTAGCGCAGCCCTTCCTACCAAAAAAAAAATAAAAAAATAAAAAAAATTTTTTGTCATTTTTTTTTACTCATAATCTCACATTTTCTGAAATTAAACAGAAGAGAAGAGAAACGAAACGAAAATACTAAACCCAAAACAATAAAAAGAATGAAACGAAAATGAAAAAAAGGAACAAAAACTAATATACAAAGAGAAGTATACAATAAGTATACAAGAACATTAATCAAAACAAAGATGAAAATACAAGAAATTATATAGAAAGAGAAGTATACAAGAACATTAATCAAAATAAACAAAGAGAAGCATACAAGAATAACATTAATCAAAATAAACAAAGAGAAGTATACAAGAACATTAATCAAAACAAAGAGAAGTATACAAGAACATTAATCAAAACATATAAACAAAGAGAAGTATACAAGAACATTAATCAAAACATATAAACAAAGAGAAGTATACAAGAACATTATAGATCTGAAAATACAAGAACTACAACCTAATAATGTTTAAATACATAAAACAAAACCCAAATACATAATTTAAGGAAAAAAAAATTTCGGAAAAACTTAAAATGGCTATTTGGAGGCTTAAACGAACTCGGATGGCTTAAAAAGCCTAAACGTCACGGCGTAGCTGTGTGAGTTTGACTCGTTGGCTCGTTCCGCTTCCGAAAAGGTATCACAATAGGCAATCGGACTCCGTCGCCATGTTTAGTGCAAATCATTTCAAGGTTTTTGTCGCAAATGTTTATGGGAGTTTTGAGATAGAAGAGAGGATGAGAGAGAAGAGAGGATGAGAGAGAAGGAGGAAAGGAATAATGAGGGACGTAGAGAGGAGAGAGAATGAGAGATAATATATTTGACGAATCCCCGCTCAATATTTCAAAGCCCGCGATTCCGAAATTTCAAATTTTTTCAGGAAGGGCTGCGCTTTTTTAAAAAAGCGCAGCCCTTCTTACCTACAGAAGGGCTGCGCTTATTTAAAAAAGCGCAGCCCTACTATGAAGGGCTACGCTTTTTTAAATAAGCGCAGCCCTTCTGCTTAGTAGGGCTGCGCTTTTTTAAATAAGCGCAGCCCTTCACTAGTAGGGCTGCGCTTTTACGAAAAGTGCAGCCCTTCCTGCGCAGCCCTTTATGTTTTTTCCCCTAGTGAACCAAACACTCCCTAAGTGTGATGTCATAGTGAATAATATGGCATAGACTTTCAATGGTTATATACTAAATGCAAGAACAAAGCACTTAATCTTCATGCTTGAAGATATTAGGACAGCTTTAATGCAAAGAATTGTGGTGAAGAAGGAAGAAATGGAAAAAGAAAAAACAAAGATGTTATGTGCCCTAGGATTAAAGCTAAACTGAACAGGAGAAACTACGAGCTGCTGAGTGTTCTGTAATGCCATCAACATCCACTTTGTTCTAGGTGTCACACAGGTTAGACACTTTGGAGGTTGATGTTGATGCAAGGAGTTGTACTTGCAAGAAATGGGATATCACTGGTGTGCCATGTTGCCATGGTTGTGCTGTTATTTTCTTCAAACATGAGGAGTCTAAAGCCTATGTGCATGAGTGCTACACTATGAAGCCTGAATCCCACCATGTGTTGGAGAAAAACACTGGCCAAAGGTGGACCTGCCATTAAATCCTCATCCTATTAAGATAGGTCCTAGAAGACCAAGGAAGAACAGAAGAAAAACTCCCATTGAAGATCCCAAGAAGTCGGGGAAGTTGACAAAACATGGTGTAGAAATGAGTTGTAGTGTGTGCAAATCAAAGGAGCATAATAAGAGAAGGTGTCCTGACAAGGACAAGGTAGTTGAGCCAAAACCTAAGAGACCTAGGGTAAGGCCCAAAAAAGGGGGGGTCCAGGAATGATGGAGTTGAATCATCACAAGCACAACATCACTAACAAACAACAGAACATTCTGCACTAGGAAGATATGGGAGAACAATCATAAGAGGAAGGAGTAGAGGGATCAAAGGAGGTGGTGCCAGGGATGGAAGGGGTGAAAATAGTAGTATAGGCAGAGGTGGGAGGGGGGCCAGTGCTCTTAGAGGGGTAAGAGGTGACAGAGCTGGCAGAGGTGGGAAGGGGGGGGGGGTCAGCACTGTTAGAGGGAGAGGTGTTAGAGGTGGAATAAGTGGGAGGGGTGTTAAGGGTGTAGGAGTTTACTTTGATGAACAAGGAAATCCAACTACTTTCAATAGTGAAGTGCAAGCCAGTCAACTGTCTCAAAGAAGTACATTAGCAACAAATGCTCCTGCTAGCCAACCTAACTCATCACCAAATCTTTGATCATTTTACTTTTGCACTGAATTTTGGCTTCATTTTGGTTTAATCTTGTTGTGTTTGTAATTGAACCTTAGATCGTTTAGGTCTGATGTGTTGAGTCAACCTTTTTTGGGTTTACTTTTACTTGTCAAACAACACTGCATATTGTTGGCTCAATTATATTGGTTATTTCAGATTAATGAATTCATTTTGATTTCTCTTACTCTAGTTATGATTGCAAGTGTTGTGTTATACGCACAAGTCGATTGAAAATTATGCTAAAGTGTAAGATTGTAAAAAACAACAGTTGCAAAGATTGGAAATAACTGAATATTTTATTTACTCTATTAAACGAAAAATACACTTCATTGAGCTAATAAATACTACTACTTTGCCTTCCTAACATATTTGTCTAACAAATTCCACTTCCTAAATGACCAAAATAACCAACAAAAAAGTGCACACAAATTGAACTCATTGTCAATTCCCACAAAACATACAAGCCAAAACAACCCAAGACAAAATTAGGGTGTAAACCAATTTCTTCATTCATTGCTGCATTCTTGAACCTTGTTTCAATCAGTTCCACCTTCAACATTTCACTCTTAATTCTTCTTCAATTTCTCGACTTTCTCATGTAATATGGTATTCTCTGCTTCTAACTTCTCAATTAACTTTTTCTCTACCATTACTAGTTCCATCATCAACCATATTCACATCATCAAGGTACCATTAAATTTACACCACAGACAAATTAATTTAAAGATATAAAATCCTAAAATAATCAAATCAATTGCAACAAAAAAAAGAATAATTTAAAAAACTAACCGGTGGAAATTTAGGGCATCCCCAATATCGTCTCCCTACATTTTCTCCTCGCTTGACAACCTTCACAAAAGCATGAAGACGATGAAAGCATTGTAATCCAACTGAAGAAGAATCACTTGCGATCTTCTTTCTTCCTTCTCTAATTTTTCGCAACTGGTTTCTTTTTTCCTTTCAACTAGTTTCAACTGCTTTAAATGGGGGAGATCACCTAATTAAAGGCAAACATGTAACTTAGTTCACGATCACCGGTTATAACAAGTTAACCAGGTTTAAGGACTAATATTGTGGATAAGACATAATAATCTGGATTATACAAGAATAATCATTAGTTGGGATTAATATTGACAGACCGACCATAGTTGAGATTATTTATGTGAATTTTTCCATGATTTAATATGGTTTACACATGCAAATTGCATACTCCTCCTTTCTTTATAGTTACAAATTTCGTTTATGACCATTATTCTGTTTTATGGCAACTCTTTTACTTTTCTAATTTTTAAATTGTATAATTAATTACTACCCTTGTTTTATATTAATTGCATCTTTTTTCTATTTGAAAATTCCACATTGATTGCAATATTGCCTTATATAATTTAGTATATATTTCGTTTTTCTCTCCTATCACATGAGCCACTTTTTTTACATATCTCTTTTTCTTTCATCTTCGCATAGTTTCCTTTAAATTAAAAATGTGTCAACTTTATATGTTACAATTACATATGAGATGGAATGTTACCCCGCAATTAATGAAATGATGTGTATGACATTGAAGAAATATAAGTTGTGTCTACCTTATACGTTACAATTATAGGCCGTTTTGGTTGTATATTTCTAGAACTCCTCAAAGCTGGGAATCAGAAGAAATATTGGGTTAGTTCCTCTTCTTGCATTTTAGTGTCACTATTTTGCTTGACTCATTTATTCACTTAAGTCTTCTTGTCCAAGGTGCCTTATCTTTCTTTTTAGAAAATAAATTTCAAGAATCTTGACTTAAGATAGTTTTTTTTTTAATATGTATTAACAAGTTTTAGCAAGTTCTATCAAGTTCATATAAGTTTAATTTAGTTCCAATTAATCATTTTATCTTACAGAATAGGTCCAAATAATACATGATTTTGTCCAAATTAGTTGAGTAGATGAGTTGGTGTTGATGATGATAGAGTGTTGATGGGTTGTATACAAAGCAATGTGATGAATCTCCTTAGATGGATGATAACCTTTGATTTACTAGTCTTGATGGTTTCCCGAAGAAACACACTCCAATGCTTAAGGTAATTGGTGACTATATCAGTTGAGTGGTTCTTTGTGAATGCTTAATGAACATACTTGCATAGTTGCATGAGCATGGCATGGGAGTATTTATAGCAAGGAAGAGAGGGCCAAACATGGGCTTAGGACTTAGGTCATGAGTTTATGTCGTTCC
Organism: Beta vulgaris subsp. vulgaris; assembly: GCF_026745355.1. Taxonomy (NCBI): domain Eukaryota; kingdom Viridiplantae; phylum Streptophyta; class Magnoliopsida; order Caryophyllales; family Amaranthaceae; genus Beta; species Beta vulgaris. Next base: position 14,110,787 of record NC_079207.1, read on the forward strand.
CTTTCTTCGAGTTGCACCCTTGGAAAGCCATTAGTAGGTGCTTCCCCTTTGGCAAGCTTAGAAGAATGGGGGCTAAACATATACCAAACCTTTTGATTATTGGTCCATATTCTGACCCCAACAATAACTAATAAGTTTCAATTAGTTCAAATTTCAGGTTGAATAAGGTAAAGAGAACGCACCTCGAATTCATTTTTGATATAGTATTTTAAATAAGCAGGTGTCTTATTAATTTTACAATAGGTATTATACATATGTACAAAACGGGCTTGTCTGATTCCTCTTCCTTGAACCAAACAGTTGCAATAAGGTAATTGTGTGGGACTTCACTTCACTTAGCTTTTAGGAAATGAACTAAATAGACCAGGAAATTGTCTCAATCTTTTTTATTCCCTATTTCTCTTTCTCAGTTTCTTTTTATTTCCCGCAGTATACTAAACGTCCCTATGTAATTTTGATTATAAAAAAATATCAATCAAAAAATAGGACTTGGAAGCTAACGCATATAAGATCTCTTTTGACAACATTGAAATAACTATAATCTGAGAATTTTGACTTAATCTAAAAGGTAAAAGCAATCAATGTTCGCTGATATATTGTTTAAGGTAAATTTTAGTGGCTGAGATACTCTTTTAAAAATTATTAAAATAATAATTCTTGAAGGTAAACGTACCTTCTCAAGATAGAGTTTTGTTTTTCTAACATATCATCTCTAATAATTAGATGGTTTAACATTAAGCTTAATGTTAGACCAACTAATTAACCGCTTCAACCAATTAACTGCACACTTTTAATATCTTTACTGTATATATTAGTTATGAGCTTCAACCATTTAGTTAAGCCAAAATTATAACTATTGACTGGTAATATGTTAACCCAAAATTCAAAATAATCAACCAGAAAAACATATCAACCACCCATACCGTAACTATCAAGCCAAAACCAATTAGCCAAAATATTGTAACCATCAACCAAAACCATAAAAATCTATCGAAATAATTACTATCAACCCAAAAACCATCACTATCTATTGGAAACGATAGTATGAACCAAAATATCATACCCATTAACCCCAAAATGATAATTATTAATCCAAAATCATTAATATTAATCCAAAAGAATACTCCCTCTATTTTTTATCTTTCTCACATGGAATCTTGACTCTATTCATACTTAGAAAAAATCTTCTCAATTTTTCACAATTTAAAAGAAAAGTTATAATCATATAGGGTCTTGTTTGATTTGTCTCAATTAGTACTCTAGTCTTTATTAATATTCAATTGTTATAATTTTTACTAATATATAAGTTCAAAGTCATGCTGTCATGAATCAGGAGACGCGCACTAGAAAAGTGAGAATGATAGAAAAAAAAACTAGAGGGAGTAAGTATTAACACAAGAAAAAGTTTAATTAATTACCATAAAACTATAACTATATCCAAAAAATGATAAGTATTAATCTAAAATCATAACTATTTATCCAAAAAATACCATATAGTTAATCCAAAAACTTTACTGTTGGTCTTGTAAGAGACCGCCTACTTTTAATTTAAAATTAGGCTCGGCCCAATCCTAATATTAAGAAGAGAACATGCATCTTTTTTAATATTGTGACCAATTTAATTTATTTAGGGATCAAGTTAATTTATTTCATGACCATTTTAACCTATTCAGTAATGATATTCTTTAACCATTCAGTGACTAGTTTAATCTGTTCCGTAAGACTATCGAGTTAGTGTTTGAAATAGTCTGTTGTAGTTGGAGAATCAAGAAAGCAAAGGAAGGAGAAGAAAATGGATGACTAGAATAGTGTTCGGTTAGAGTGAAATGGAATGGACTTGTTAGAAAAATTCAGTATTGAGTTCGTCTAATCTATACTAATATATTAAAAGGCGTGTGTAACACAGGAACGGTGCCACGTGGCGCTCTCTCCCTAGGGAGTTTTAGTTCATGTAATCCATGTACAATAAAAAAAATAGAAATTGCATAGTATAAGTTTTGATCCCATGACCTCAAGTTCATGTACTAAAGTTTTAACTACTAGACCAAGTTGTATTTAGTGCTATCATATCAAAGTACAATATTAATAAATGAAATTTTTCTTACCTCCGGGGCATAGCCCGGGCCTAATAACTAGTTTTATGTTAAAATTAGAGCGCATATTCTATTAATTTGTGAAACTTTAACTATCAAAATAATAATCATAACTACTTACCGAAAACCATATTAATAACTCGATTATCATAACTAATAACCAGAAGACCATTTAACTAAAAACTATGACTAGTAATCTAAAATTGATAACTATTTTATTCAATTAAATACCATAACTATTAATTCAAAATTATAAATATCAGCTTGAAAACCATAACTAGTAATCTGAAATTCTCAACTGCTAATAAAAAATTATTATTGTTAACTAATAAAAATAACTATTAACTCAAAATTATTATTGCAACAAGAATTTTTCTTACACTGAACTAGATGGTTGACGTGCCTTTAATCCAAAACTTTTAGAGATTGAAAAGTGAGAATTTATACCCAGAAGCATAAATCTAAACAAACACCTCAAATATGAGATTGATGAGAGTCAAACTACCGACCATGAGATTGGGAGGTGAGAGCCCACATGATTCTCGAACACTTATTTTTTTGACCAAGCATGTAGTTTGATAATAATTTAGAGAAAAAGATTCGTTGCAGTTTGCCACTAAAAAGAAAAGTCTAAGTCCAGCCATAGCCCTTAGCCCTTAGCCCATAGGTATACCGTATATTGTTTCCAATTTCCATTGATGTGTTATTACTACATTTATTTATCTTTGTTTGTTTCTTCCTCCTACTTATCCTTGAACCCGTTGCTCTCACTAGTCACCAGTCAGTCAGTCACCACCATCAAGGCTCAAGGAGAGGATTGGTATTATTATTTATTACCACATCAATAACCTTAAACTATAGATTTTTTTTGAGAAAAAAAGTCTAGCATATTTGGACTATACCATAGACATTGTCTTCTTTGCGTATCATATTTATTATAAGATTTTGACCATCTTTTCATTCATACATAGTGAAATATTATCATATACTTGCTACATTTGTTAAGTATGAATGTATGATGTGTGATATTAAAAGTTGAACTTTTCATATCCTTAGTACAACTGAACAATTTTCAAGCAAAAACTGTCAATTAAATAAGTTAATTTGTACTTATTAGGATTCTAGAAATGTTTGACGTTACTACCTTCTTCGCAATCGTAGAGTTATTATGATTACTTTTAAATTTTAAAATTTGCAAAAATATTAGTAGGTTAAGTAAGTCAACCTATCCTAAATCCATCTTTAGTTTTTGAGTTAAAGGGAATAATTTTTGAATTGAATTGTTCAGCCTAAAAAACCAACGCATATATTTGAACGAATTAATAAGATTGACTTGCTTAACTAAAATGCATTAAAAAACTTAGACTAAGACTTTTGAAAATTTTACTCCTTTTGTCCCACAATATAGTATTTATTTATCGTTTTTCATGCATATTCAAGAAAGTGTAATATCTCATTATTTGTATTAGATGCTATTACTTGTATTTGAGAGTAGATAGTTTTTTTTTTCCATTCTTTTAGAAATAAATACACAAACAACATAAATTGAAACTTTTAGTGAACTGTAAAATCTATTTCAACAATTAAAAATTGACTTAAATAAACAAAAATAACCAATAGTATTACAACAATGTAAAAAATTAAAATAGAAAATTTTTAAGGGTTATGCTATATACATTGCTTAAAGTGGAAATTAATTGTAAATTTATGACAAAAATTTGCATTAATCTATGTAATAAATGATCAATTAATGCTTGTTTTCTCATTTTTAGCTTCTTATATACTCCCTCCGTTCCAAAATATAGTTCCCATTTCCCTTTTTTCACGGTAATTTATGCAAGTAGAATATAAGAGAGATAGTAAAGATTTTTTGTTTATTTAAAAAAATGTTGTATGGGAAAAGATGATTTTAGGAGAGAGAGTGGAGAATAATTGGTGAAAGAGCATTAATTCTAACATTTTGGTTGAATAAACAAAGGAAAAAACAAAGTTCAAGAAGAAATAAATGATGGGACACGGTTTTTCTAGACAAATTACGGAAAAATGTAAAACTAATTATGGAAATGGAAACTATATTTTGGGACACCCAAAATGGAAATGGGAACTATATTTTGGGACGGAGGGAGTACTATCCTTAAGACTGCATTTATCTTTTCCCACTTTAAACAAGTACAATTTATTTGAAAATCCAAAAACAAATACAAGCATTATATTATGAGACAAAAGCCATATTTATTTATCACGAATCTATTCATATATATTAAAAGGCGTGCGTAACAACGTCGATGCGCCACGTGGCACTCTCCTCCTGCCACTAGAATTTTGCCACGTGTCTGTTAACGAACAAAGTCAAGTGGTCATTATTTAAAAAATAAATGTGTTGAAGCCTGGGCTCGAACCTCTAACCTTACGTAAGGGTTTTCAAAGAATCACCATCTCATCTAACATCTCTTAATGATCCATGTTTCCACAAAATTATAAATATGTGTTGTAATTAGTTAATGTTATCCCTTGCATCCTTAAAAATAAATAAATTTGCATGTTGTGTTGACCACTACAGTACTACCCCTAGGGAGTTTTAGTTCATGTAATCTATGTACAATAAAAAAATTTAGAAATTGCGTGGTATAGGGTTTGATCCCAAGACCTCAAGTACATATACTATAGTCTTAACCACTAGGCTAAGTTGTATTCATTGTTATTATCATAAAGTATTATATTAATAAATAAAATTTTTTCTTACCCGGGGCATAGCCCGGGCCTAATAACTAGTTCCCAACCTACATTATGAGTCCAAGGACTTCATGATATTAGGTTGGCGAGTTGGGTTAAATTGAGAATGTAAATGTATAGCAGGGGTTTTATCGTAATTTTGGATAGGATTATAAGATTCTGACTTCATCCGTACATTGAGTCAAAATCATATCACATACTCTCTTTCGGGAATCCCACAAGTCTGGGGCTGCGAAGATCTGCGTAACAAATGTCACCTTAATTTCCACAAAAATAACAAAAACACCCTCCATATCTGATGACGTGGCTCACTCTAGTGCTACTTTTTCAGGTGGTCCTACTCCTACAGATCTCCATTCTCCCGAAATTCTTGATGATCTGTACTTCTTTCTTATCACTCATTTACTGCTATCCACGTGTCTATTGTCATCATCATTAAACCATCTGTCTTTCTTTTCTTTTTCGTTTATTTTTTTGGTTTTTTCTATACATACAATCTTTTGGGCTGTTTTTACTATTATTGAGAATTGAGGCTCTAGTATGGACCATGTGCATGTTCTTAATTTATCCGGCCCATTATCTTTAATAGAACCAGGGCCTAATTTTTTTATTGGATCGCTTTAGCCCATTATGATACTTTTAAGGCTTAATTTTAAACACGAGCTCAACCCAACAACTCGTGACTTGATAAACTGTCATTAATAAGGCTTTAATAATAGAGCTTTTTTTAATAAAAACTAGTTGTTGGGCTGTTGAGCCCTGATGATACGCTAGGTGATCTAATAAGTAAAAGAATTTAGGCTATGTTTAGTTCACCTGAAATTTTCTGATCTGAACTTATCTGATCTGATCCGAACTTATTTTTTCTGATCTGATCTGATCTGATCTGATCTGATTAGATCTGAAATAAGCAAAAATAAGGTGAACTGAACATAGCCTTAGTGTTTAGTGGGCATTTGGTCACAGGTAAAATTCATAGTTTGGTGGTTGGATAATGACTTTATTAATCATATCAATTTAATGCTTGCATTATATAGGATAACACTGCTACGCATACCCACCGGATAGACAACCCATTACTAATAGTAGATTTAAAAAATATTAATTATGTTGAGTTGAATTCTATTACCACAATTCTTAATAAGTCTTTATTAAAGGTGTATAGTCTACTTGGTGGGTAGACAAAAAAATTTCCAAGAAAAACTATTATCATCAAAATCGAAGCGATATTGTTATGATAAGATGAGGGATCACTTTTAAAGTAAAATTTGATTTCTTACCCAAGTGATCTATTAATATCATTGTAAACAAACTTACACAACACTTACAAAGTTTCCTTATCAGTCATCACCCACCAAGCCAACATACCTTGAAAGTTGTAGCTATCATATGGACGATGTCATCAATAACATTTCTTTTTGCCTTTGATAACAAATGGGATTATGAAATCAGTTAAATCGTGTAATTGATTGGTGACAACTGACAGATAGGATAATGAAAGTTTATCTGATTGCATGATTAATTTAATGGATCTTTACGTCTTTTAAGCTTTTCTTGTACCAAAAAGATATATTGCTTTGTGTAGAAGTAGCTTGAAAAAAAAAACAGATTAGTGGGTTAAGCTACGCCCTTGTATGAGGGCATATGTTCCAAGACTGGAGAGTGCAAGGTGACATGTAGCTGAAATATAGGGAGACTTCGTCCATTTAAGCTCCGTTTGGTAGGGTGTAAAATATTTTCCATGAAAATGAGTTTTCTCTTTCCTTTTATTTTCCGTTGTTTGGTTTGATAAGGGGTGTAAAACAAGATTTCAATCAAGGGAGCTTTAGGTGAAAATCATTTTCCTTTCAAAAAGAAGGGAAAACACATTTTCATCCCTTTTCTTAGCAACCTTTTACTATCCTCTTATCCATCCTTTCCCTTCCCCTTCCATTTTTCTCTTTTCCATAACTTTTTTTACATTGAACCAAACAAAGGAAAATTAGCTTTGCATTTGAATTTTCCATTATAAAATGTTTTACATGAAAAATCATTTTACATTAAAAATGTTCTACATCCAACCAAACGGAGCCAGACATTAGACTCACCGTTACAGGATAACAGCAACTGAAATGTGTTGATAACAAATAGCGCTATTTTTTGGGTCACTAAATTATTCACCCTTTTTTCTACGACTATACATTATATACTAGTATTAAGCTTCAAAGGCTTAAAGTAAGAGAGACGAGAATGAGGTACACAAATAACACAATTATTATGTATGCATCACACAGAGGAAAGATAGTACTAAGAAGTAAGTAAAAAAAACCTAAAGATAAGCAAATGTGTGACTCTCATTTTGATGTGAAGAGACAAGAAAACTACTCTTTTTCCCCTGGTTTTTCTAACAAAGCTCATTTCAGATATGCCAATTATTTTCAGATACATTTGACTAAGCACCTAAAACTTTGCCTGGCGTTTATGATTTTCAGTTCCTCGTAAAGGAAACACCCTTCTCAATGCTTCCTGCCAGCTCCTTTTTCGCCTTCTCCAAGCCAGCCCTATTATATATATTCATGCAACTTGTTTTAGCCAAAAGAAAATCATAAAAACGAACAGAAAACACCTATAAGAACATAAGTTGATTTTCAGCTGCAAATCATAATACTACCAATGTAATGTTAATGTACCTTTCATACTCATTTAATGGACCAAGCGGGAAAACCTCCTCAGCTCCAGAGCGACCAAGCCTTACTTTTGTTGCAAAGAATGGCAGTTCAGTCACCTACAAGTGAGAAACAAGTGTATTATGTGAATTAAATAGAATTTTAAAGTACTTGTATATGTAAGTGCAGGAGGGGATCGAGCATGCCTGAGAATCCACAAAAGCACATTCAATAACACCAGCATCTCCCCTCAAACCTCGAAGGCAAGCATCAGCAAATTTGACAGCAGCATATGCCTGCAGTTCAAAGAATCTTATAGTCAATCTCGGTTTCTTTTACTGAAGGAGGCACTAGGCAGGGTCATATATTAGCTGAATCCAAAGATCATTGGTCATCTAAGTTTGGGCACACGTAAAAAAACAGAGAGGTGATCAAATCTAGACAATGTGAGGTTTATTTTAAGGCTTTATCTAAAATCCCATCCCATATTCCCATCTGAAAGAAAGAGACACAAATTAAAAACTAAATCAAAGTGAGATTTACAGCAACCTACCATTGAAAGAGTGGCGGATCCAGCCCCAGCTTTTGCCTACAAATGACAGAAAAATATTCAGCACTCATTAATGATCAATGATTTACTTCTTTAAGATGAAACGGAATTCTCAGTTTATATATAGGATAAATGAGATGCATTGCTACACCTGAATTCTGAATTTGCCAAATAAAAGAAAGTTAATCCTCTAGCTCATGAATCGTGAGGCATAAGAGCAAGCTAAATCCAGGTGATAGATGAACAATTTACATGATTAAAGAAAATGCTCATCAAGCAATCCAGTATATCAGATTTCAGGGAAAAGAAAATTCTCATCAGCCAAATAGAAAAGAAATCAGACAAACAAAAAAGAAACAATAGCAACCTCAACTACTTCTGTTCCACCATTTTGGATGCGATCTGTCAGGGAATTGATTTCTTCAGGAGTAAAGCTGCATGGAGGCTTAACCTGCATCACAGAAGAAACTGTAACATGGCACCATCACTAAGATACAAATTCATAACAGATAGCATTCACTTTCACAAACCTGGGACAAGAGGGGAAGAATTGTAACACCAGCATGGCCTCCTACCACCGGAACATCAACCTCTCTAGGATCAAGTCCCAAAACTTCAGCCTGGAGAAATACAAACAAAAAATTTGCAATATTAAAAAGCCAGAAATGATAGACTTGAGTCATGTAGGGGAACAATTAGCAGCTCAATAACAGTCCATATTCCATACATTCTTTAATTTGAGAAAGGGAGGGGGAGGGGGAGCATGGTGCACCATTAGGCAGGGACCACATCTCAAGCATATATAACTACTTGACATCATCGCAAAGAAAAGGATTGATCAACCTCATATAAAAACATCAGATTTGATCACAATGACTGTTATAACTCCATCTTAAAAGCGAGCATCCCTATTTATAATCAGCCAAAACAAAAACTGTTGTCTTTATCTCATAGAAGTATTACAGGTTTCATAGATGTCATCCATTTCATTCATAGAGACTAGAGCTAAAAGAGTCACCATTTGTAACTTTGTGTCACAAGTCAGTAGATGCCCAACCTATGTCTCTCACTTCCTTCTGTTTAAAAATTCATGAGCTGACACTTCCACGCATAGTAGGGAATAGGACAAGGCAACCCATTTCTCCTGATTTTTCTGTTTTGCACATACAGTTTGTCATCCATGGAGTTAAAATTAGCAATTAGGTGCAACAAAAAAAAAAACTTCTGCTCGAGTATGATAGTTTGTTGTTTCTTTGATACTTGCAGACGGAAGTAAAGCGAGTGTGAAACCTGCGCCAATACCTATTGAGCTTGATTGAGAACAGGGGATCCATAAATCAAAAGCCTCCTTCAAATGAAATGTGAAACCACATTTGTGCCAAATCCCCAGGAGAACTTGAGCTTTGAAGACAAAAATAAGCAGAGAAAATATATCAGGCTTCTAGCTTACATAGGAAGATTGAAGAAGGTTGTGTGTCAAACAACACAGTACAGGGGTTACATAGGAAGATTGAAGAAGGTTGTGTGTCAAACAACACAGTACAGGACTAGTCATAGGAAGCTTAAAAGTGGAAAAGATATTCCTCTCAAGTCTTGAAACCAGTAAGGAAATATCGCTCAAACAACTGTGCAAGCCTCCCTTCTGTCAGCCATTCAGTGTGAGAATCACAACAAGCCGCTTGAACCAGATAAGCATGCGTCAAATGGTCTCAACTCTCAAGAAGATAAAAAGCAGGAGAACGGAAAGGTTAAGATCTGCAACACCAAAACAAAGGTCCGAATGACTTCCTGGAACTCGAAAAGACAATATCCTTCTAGTCTAAATCACAAGATGATCACATTGCACTAGAAAGGAATAGAATTCTTTGATTACTTGAGTCTTGAAAGGGAAGTATTTCCACACGTCTTGCTTCTAGGAGGTCAAACTAGCAGCAATTCATAGTTTCTACACAAGGCATTTGCAGCTGTCAGCGTGAGACTTGCTCAAAATGTGGTTAGTTGGATCCAGCTTTCAACTCAAATCGATCCCCAAGGCATGAAGTTCAACATTCTTCTATGGCTTGTTGCTGCAGCTCAATTGTGAGGCATGTGTTGTCATGACCATGGCATGTGACCTATGGAGCATCTACAGCACACAGTGTGCGAGAAGCTGAGGTGTATTTTCACAGAAGTAGCAAGCAAGCGGATCAATACTACCATGTTTGTGTCACAGCTTTTCTTAAACGAATTCAAAGATCTTGCTCTCCGAGTCCAAAAAAGTGGCATATGCCCCTGGAGGACAAGTACTTGATGCTGCGTAGGGACTTGGGGAAGAACACAAAGTGAAATCTAAGTGCCATAAATGACCAGGGTCCAAGTCAATGATGTTATTACAACTGCAGGTATTATTCATAGGCGCGCACATTAATCAGTAGTAAAAGTATATGGAGTTGGTTTATCTTAATCAACTAAAATATTGTTTCACCTTTAAAGGAAAGGGGACGTGAATATTCATCCTCAGACTCCCTAATTGGTGACAAGATACAAATTTCATATCAATTTGTATCATGTAGCTTCTCACATGGGGGAAGGAAGGTAGCTCATGCCAAGGCCAAATCTAGGGTTCCACAGAGAAGAAAGGATATAGACTACAGATGGAAGAGGCCGTCACCGAATGAAGAATCCTGAACCTGGACGTTTCCGCCATGGACGTTTCCGCGGTGGATTTGGGGCGATTTTTTTTGGTTTCGTTGATGGTTGTGCCGTGTGCGTGGCCTCGGTGGTGGTGTGCGTGGTTTCGGTGGTGGTTGTGTGTGGTGGTGGTTGTTGCGTAGTGAGGAGGTTTAGTGATGGTGAGGATAAAAGAGAAAGTTAAGGGTTAAATTTTATTTGCAATTGCACTTTGGGGGTGATTTTAAGCAATTTTGAGGGATGTTTAACAATTCTCCAACTATATATTAGTAAAAATTATAATATGCTGATATTTTGACTATATATTGAGACTAATCCAGAAACACTTTATATTATAACATTCGAAGTCAAACTTAGTATATGAAAAATGCAAAAGTCAAATCTTGCAAATATTAAGAAACAAAGGAATTATATAAAATACACTCTTTTGTGAAGTGTGAACAATTCTACGGGCAATACGAAAATTCAGAAAAATCTGTTATAACTTTGCAGGCCATATTTCTAAGTTATGTTTAACGTGTCAGGCTTACATTCACAAACTATTCAAGGTGTTGGTAAGTGGTTATATAACTAATATTAAAGGCTAAAGCAGCAACTCTATCTGATGAATTCAGACTTGGGATTCACAGATTTGAGAAATTGCTCATTTGAGCATGAGTTGAGTTAAATGAAGATCGGATACCATGCCCACGGTACTTACATGAAATATCAAAGCAATAGCCAGAAAGCATAAGAACATCATGATGATAACCTTGATCATGAGTTAGAAATCATAAACTAGAAGTAGCCGTTTCTAAAACTTACATACAAATCATTGAAAGACAATGAAGCGTACCACAAATGTATTGGCCCTGACAACATCAAGCATTGTAACACCAAGCAAACGCTTTGGATCGTATGTACCAGCCTTCTTGAAAATCTCTGCAGCAATAGGAACTGTGGAATTTACAGGATTACTGATTAGGTTGACAATTGCTCTCGGACAGCACCTTGCAATCCCTTCACTAATTGTCTTAACAATTCCAGCATTAATTTTGAATAGATCATCCCTTGTCATCCCTGGTTTTCTTGGAACCCCAGCAGGAATGATGATAAGGTCCATGCCTGTCAAGGCCTCATCCAACTTATCTTTCCCCACAAAACCACGCACCTATCCAGTGAAACAAAAGAATCAGCTTCAAAGAAACACAAAACGACATTGTCAATTTTGGTATGATTGATCCAAGGAAGAACCACAAGAATTGAGGTAAGAAAGCAAGAATGGGGGAAATTTATACATTAGAGAAAAAGGAAAAAAAATTCTCTCCTCTTCTAAGGAATTCAGAGCTTAGGTGAAATTCTTTCCATGTTTTTTACACTTCATCTTAATATCTTAAATCATCCAAATAAGAAAGTAAACCTGATACTTCAACACCAAGTCTCCAACTCCATTTCACTATACATCATGTTGCTTACACGAGGTTTAAAGATTTAACAAGCTAGTATTATAATTCTAAGTTTAAGCAATAGGAACTCTCACCTAGCGATTAAATCCATTTGTTCAATAATAAGACTTCAAAATCAATTACAACTCATACACTCAAATGTCCTAACTTACGTCCATTACATTATACAACACCTTGCTTACATGAAGCTGCTATTGACCTTCTCAAGTGAAACAATAGGAACTTGCACCAAGCTTACAATCCATTCGATCAACAATATGACTTCAAAATCAATTACATTTCAAACACCTAAATATCCCAACTTCGCCAAACCCGCTGTCATAGCTTTGCCATCCTTCTCTTGTAGTAAACACTTAATTCAGCTACCATCATATTTGATATTGTTACCATTCATCATAGATGACAAAACTTAACTGATGAAGCAACAAGATTCTTTCTACACTCCAAGGCACCCAATTCCCATCCCACCAAAATTTATATCAACCATTCATTATTTCAACTTCTACCAATTATGATCCAAACTAAGCTTGGTATCAGAATAATATCTAAATAAATGTCAAAAAAAAAAAAGATTTGCTTTTCCAAAATACTATATAGACTTGAATAAATTTCAAAAAATGAAATCTAAGGTTAATAATGCCGGATTCTAAAATCAATGTTACTATAGTCTATAGACATTAACAGCTTTAAAAACTATGTATTGCACAAAAAGTAGTACTAATTACTCAAACTAACAGAAACCATCAAAAAACCTAGATTCAACCAATTAAGTAGGAGTTGTTTTTCTCCATCACACCCAATTCAATTAAAAAAGTAGGAGATGTTCATTGGTATTGATCTCTGTGTACAAAATCTAATCCTTGATATTTATCATGAGTATGGTTGGTTCTCTTTCCTACGAACGTGTGTATGTACTAAATTCGGCATCAAACCCAATTCAATCAAAATAAGTAAGAGACTAATAAAGTATTCAATTGAAAAATAGAAATCATACGACGGCGCCGGTGTCCATGTGGCTGATATCGGCGGTAACACCAAGGGTATTAACGACGTCGTATAAGTGAAGAACAGAAACAAGTGGATTCATCTTCATCAACATGGAAAGAGGTTGACCAATTCCACCAGCTGCTCCAACTATTGCCACCTTAAATCCAGGTGCTGCACCTTTTGCTCTACAATTCATCCGCCCAATACTCGAACTTCCCTCCATCATCTATAATTTCTCAATACACAAAAACAATTCCATTAAAACTCGTACAATTTTACTTGATTATTTATTACTAGAGGAGAGAGAAAATGAACAAAGAACCTGGAAATTAGGAGGATGAAGATGAGCTGCAATCCTCGCGATACGTTGATTGGCTTCTGAAGTGCTCTGCATCTTGGTGTTTGAGGAGAGAGAAAATGAGGAGGTGGTGAAGACGATGATGGTGATGAAGAAGAATGATGACGGTTGAAGTTTAAGTTTGGGAGGGAGTATGGAGAAATGTGCCAAATTAGAGAGAGATTAGTGTGTGAAATGAATTTTATTGGGGCCCTTTCCCTTATCCTTCAAGGTGAACCTTCCAAATCAGTTGTGGCCTTCCGTTTAATCTATGGTTGTTGCTTGCTTCTTCGTTTTTATTGTTTCTGGATATGTTTTTTATCCCTTCAACTCATTATAAATGTTTTGCATTAATCTATTATAGCACAAAATTTGAAGTAAGAATTAAGGTTGTTCTAATTGATTTGAGACCCGTTTTTCATTTATGTAATAAAGGTTTGACTTTTGAACTTTATTCCTTGTAAAGTGAAGTTTTAAGAATTTGCATCTTACATCATTGTGTAAATTTACATCCGTGTATAAGATGCAAATCGTAAATTTGTAAAAAAATTTAGACGAGGAAGAAAGACTAATAACTTTTTCGGCATACTTCCTCACATTCACAGGTGCATTGACACTTAGCGGCAAATATTGAAGATAGAACGATCAAGGAAAACCACTCCCATTGCACAAATTGAATCTTACACTCGACGTACAATTAGAATGCATTCTCTTCAACTTTGAAAAAAGTTATTACAAGTCCAATCAGATCGGTTCAGTTTCTAAGGTCCAATCAGATCCAATAAGGTATGATTAGGTTTGATTAATTAGGTACATTAAGTTCCAATAAGCTCCAAATAGTCAATGATCAATAAAGTAAAAATAAAATTTTTATTTAAAATACCACTATAATTATATAGTATTAGAGTCATATTATTGTCTATTATTTTATTTTTTTATTTATATTACTAGTAATAGATTATGTTATTACTAAAAAATATTATATCCATGGTCAAGTAAGGTTAACAACAATAATAATCATCATTATAATATTTTACTATTCGTCTTTAAAAAAATATTATTAGAAAATGTCATTCATAACTGATTAATAATTACTATTTTAATTTGAAGTGTAAACTTTAATAATTACTATGTCATAACTAATTACGAAGGGTAATATTAATATTATTACTCACCAAAAAATTTATCAAATAAGTGTTAATTAGGTCCAATAAGGTCTAATAAGTTTCAATAAGGTCCAATCAGATCTAATAAATTCAATTAGTTCAGACAAGTTTAGGGTTTTTAAGATAAAGAGAATGCACCCTTAGTGCAATTTTTGCATACGAATTAAAATGCAAGCAACAATAGATGTAAAGGGGAGGGTAAAGCAAAACGAACTTCGAGTTTTATTCAAAATAATATGATGAATTAAGAACATCTAGTTTTATCTAAAGAATATTTGTGAAATTTAATGATGGAAAATTTAGTTAATTCAACTAATTAATCTATTTACCAAAAAGTGCTTCGGTTTTCAAAAAACTGCTTAACATTCACATTTTTCCAAAATTTTGGATGTCGAATCTATTGCTTTTAACACTTTTTCTCACTTAATCTCATATAAGTGTATGTTTACGATTCAACAAATGAATCACCAGACAAAAACAACTCAACACTACAATAGCCAATATTAATGTACACTTCATTTTAATAATGTTGTGTAATATTGTGACTAGTGACTTTCACGGGCAATGCCTCTGATAAGAGGTTTTTAGTGTGTCGTTAACGCACCAAAAATCGATTTTCAAACAATATTTATAAAACCTAACGAGCAATTACTAAGAAAATAGTAAGGGCAAGTCGAGGGTCGATCCAGAGGGAAATTGGGATCAATTAAAGTCTATCAAGTCCAGACTACATAATTGAATGGTATTTGGGGGTTTGAAAAGTTTTGGTAACAATTATGACTAGCTAAAGACTAGAACTAACAAATAACAAGAGTTTAAATATCAAATAAGAAGACACTAGAGTTAAGGTTACTAGTGTGAATAAGAACGGATAATGATTGTTAATGCGATTGTGAAGCAACGAAGACGATTATGCAAGGTTTAGTTTTCCTTCTAAAGTACTCGAGTCCTCTCTCGAATGGTCCTCAAGACTAATCACTTAATCAATCAACTAAATTCTCTCTCGAATGGTCTTTAGTTAAAAGATTAAGAGATTCAATAAGTTCGGAAACCCCCTAATGAAGGATCCCCTTAATTTATACCCAATATCTTGGCCTAGAAATTAAGTTGATTTTTGGGGATGATAAAAGAGTTCAAAATTCGATTTAAGAACATTTAAAATCAAAATACCAAAGTATAAATGTGATCAATATCTATCCTAAGGTCTTCAAACACCAAGATCAATGCATACACTTCTTTAAAACATCACAATCACATCAACAACACATTTAAAACCCTAATTCATACTTTCACCCTATCCCTAGATATAAAACTACTCACTAATCATGGAGTTTAAGCAATTGAAAATAAAATCTATGACTAATCTAAGGCTAAACATGATTAAAAAAAGATTAAACTAATGAAAATCACAATTATGAAACTAAGAAAATGAAGATATAAGAATAACCAAAAGCAAGAACAAACACGAAAAGAATGAAATAAAAACTGAAACTTTAAATTAAATTGAGTGAAAAGTACCTTGAATATAAATGGAATCACAAACTATGATCACTAATCTCAATTCTCAATCGAAACTCAAGTGTTTTCTCTCTAGTGTAAAACCCTAAAATATTCTCTAAGAACTAGAATAAAACGTAAGTCTTTTTTCTGAAACCAAAAACGTCGTTTTTCCGAAAACGACGGGTGTGGGCGCACCATGATGAGGTGCGGGCGCACCAACATCAGGTGCGGGCGCACCTAACTCGTCTGCCTCAAACTTGGACTGTTCAACTTAAAACGAGCATAACTTCTTCGTTTTATATCCAAATCAAGCTTATGACCAGTCATTTGAAAAATATCGAAACGAGATTTCACCTCCAACTGGAATTACCTTCATCCGATTTGTGGTTTGAAAGTTATGTCCATTTGAAGTTCTCTGTTCAAGATTCCATTGTGCAATGTGCTCCTTTGTGCGAGCGGACATAGGGAATAATGCAAGCGCACCAATGTTTCTCTCCCCCCCTTTTCCTCCACTTCCCTCCCATTTCCATTTCTCCCTCCATACAGACTACCACCAGTTAGTTATCGGAAACCAACCCTATCACCACCTTACCTGCTGGATTCCACTCCCCCTCCCGATATTAACATGTTACCAAACAATTTATCTTTTATACCACAAAACACAAAATAAAAAAACGAGATCGTTCAATAACAGATCTATAATCCAAATTTATAGTAAATTAAAACATAAACAAAAATAAAATTTCACAACTACATAAAGCTACACAAAGATGTAAGAACTACCTCACCTGCGTTATTCGTTTCAAGCAAAAAGCAAGTAAACCAATAAATATCGGGAACTAACCTAGATGAGTTTATATACGATACAATGATTAAAAAAAAGAAAAATGATGAAATTTCGTTCATTCACCCAAATAAAAAAAAAATAGTGGAAATTCGAAGAGAAAAGATAGATAAAATTTTCAACTTTGTCGGAAGTTCCGACACCCTTGCTCTGTCTTTTGGGTTCAATTTTCGGCTTGTTTGTCCCTTCAAATTCCGGTGAGTGTGCCTTCATCTTCCGCTTTCTTTCTCCTCGAACAATAATGATTTGTGCATAGATTCCTCTGGTGGTCTTTGGACTGGTTTCAACTATTTTTGGGTGGTGTAGGTTTGGTTGTAGTGACAGTTGTCCACTTTTTTTTTTCTGATTTCTCTTGGGAATTGCTCCGATTTTCTTGGATGGGGAAGGGATGGGGTGATTTCCAGTTAGTCTGGTGTAGGGATGGTAGTGGTGCGGGTCAAGTAGGAGACCTGCCCCATCCCCGCCCAAGTGGGGCGGAGATGGGGATTAAAATTCTACCCGCAATGGGTGGTGGAGCGGGTATGGATTTCATGCTATCCCCACCCCATCCCCGCCCTCCCCGCTCCATCCCCGCCCCACCCTCACCCGCCCCACATATATATGATTAAAATTCTATTGATGTACTTATATTATATATTATTTTATCTTGCAAAATATAAATATGTGGGTATGTAGGTACGAAGCGGGTGCGGATACCCATGTGGGTGTTGGGGGTGGGGATGAAGTGGATACGATGCGGATATGAAGCGGCTGCGGGTACCCATGCGGGTGGTGGGCGGGGATGGGTATAAATACGTACTTGGTGGGGCGGGGATGAGTCTGAAATATTCCCCCGCAATGGGTGGTGGGGCGGGGATGAAAATTGGAATTTTATGCGGGTGCGGTGTGGAGGTACCATCCTCCGCACCCGCCCCACCCAATTGCCATCCCTAGTCTGGTGGAGAGGAGGATGGTTTCCGGTGGGTTGGGGGTGGGGAAGGAGGATGAAAGTGGTTGGGTGGTGGTGGTATGGGTGGAGGAGAAATGGAGATAGGAGGAGAGAGAGAAAACATTAACATATTTTTAAAAAATAGGGTTAATTATATCCTTGAGGGTTAATTAATAAAATTTCCCTTAATAACTAATGGAAGAGTTCTTTCAAAAAAAAAACTAATGGAAGAGTTGAGAAGTAGTTCCTAAACCTGATGAAATACTAACCCATTACAAACCCCAAAAAATGGAGAGAGAAACTAGAGAGAGAAAACTTAGAGAGAAAAAAACAAGGAGGAGCAATCGGAGAGCATCAATGGATTGTAATTAACAGAAGAAAACCCAAACCATCTCAACCTTTAGCCTCAAAAACATGTTTCATCAATCATCTACCAGTAACCTTTACCATGTCGGACATAGCTAAAATATTCAGAACTCATGGAGCAATAGCCAACATCTACATTCCACCTAACCAGAAATACCCAAACCATAACTATGCCTTCGGCCAATTTTACCACCCTCAATCTCTCTGCACAGCAATTAGGGATGAGAACGAAAGACAAGTCGAGAAAAGCCGTATCTCGGTTTTCCCAGCAAAGCAAGACAAACCCATCAACACACAAAACACCCCCCATTATCAACATCAAACCAGAACCCAAAACACCAAACCCAAAGACAATAAAAAATACCATATGTCATTGCGAGACAATCGTTCTTATAAAGATGCAACCTTGCGCAAGGACTCACCGAAAAACCCTAGAATTCACGATAACCGAGAAACAATGATAAACCCTCAAATCAGTGACTCGCTCAAACCAACTCAACACAAAACCCATACCCAAAACCCAAAATTAATCAAACCCAAACCGTCATACCACAGAATAATGAACTCAAGGGCGTTAGGGGAGGAAACGGAGCAAATTAGAAATTCTCTAGGAGAGATCGATGCAAACAGTGATTATGCTGCATCCATGAGAGGGAGCAAATGTGAAGAAAATGTTGAATTATTCCGTCGTAGTGCAATTGCAGTTGCCTCATCATCACTAACATCAGACACTATCCTCAACCATATCCTTTCAGAAGGAGTCACCTGTCTTACCATCAAAACAATGGGAGGTATGCAGCATCTCATAATATTTGAAACATACGAAGACAAGGAAGACCTGATGAACAGTCAATGGCTGCTACAATGGTTCGATGTGGTAACAAACGTCAATGACCAAAGTGCGACATTATGGCGAAAAACTCAAATAAACATCTATGGTGTACCTCTCATTGCATGGGGCTATGAAATTTTTTTCAATATTGGATGTGTATTAGGGCGGGTAATATCTGTTGACTACAGGAATTATGAATATGCAACTGTGGTCATAATCACTGATTGCCTATTTGAGGTCAACTGTAAACTGATGATAGAGATTGATGGGAAAAAGTACGACATCTATGTTGGTGAATCAGGTCAAGCTATATGTCAGTGTTCAAAATCTGATCATGGAATCAAGATGACATTGGGGAAAAAAAACAATTCAAGCCCCACATTGTCAAGTCCAGAAGAACAGTTAAATTGGAGTCAAAAGTCTGCGATTGATCCTAACGCTGAATTAGGGATTATTCCCACTGAGTTGTCGCCTCAGCCACAGGTCCCACAAGCAGTCAACTCCTGCAACTATCCTATCAATGGTGACATCAGCCCAATAGTTTCCCCTTCAAAAGAGGTAACTAAATCGTCACATATGGACCTCAATGATTCAGCAATTAATGAAATACCTAGGGAAACTACGCCTCAATTAGAGCAAAAGGCGGCTCAAAGCATAGAATTATTAATTCCTTTAACCTCCCCCTCTTCCCTCTTATCTTCAATCCCCAAACAGTTGACCCCACATACTAAACTCCAATCACCTTCTTCAGAAAATGCCAAACCAAAAAATGTGACTTTCAACTTTGGGCCCTCTCCTCATAGAAGCCCATCTATTACCATATCCTCTAGACCATTACACTCTCAGCCCATCCAAGATACATCCAAAGCAGACCTAGCCTCTTCCCCCTCTCCTCCCCTCCCTCTTCCTCTATCAAACATATTACGGACTTTAATGAAGCCCAGCCCAACAACATCTCACTCATCATCTCTCTCAGGGCCTTTGTTTCCCCCTGGCTATGAAAACCTCATCCCACTGAGTGTCAAAAAAGCCCATGAAATGAAACGAAGCAAAAAAGTGTTGAAGAAAAAGTGAAACACACTGGCCCCAAACCTCCTAAACCAAAAACACCTTCCTCAAAGTCGCCCACAAATTTCTCACTAGAAATCACAACATCCTCTACTCTTGCTATTGCAAAAAAGCTAGATTTTCAGTTCAATGGGGACGAGAAACAGTTGGGGGAACATATTGAGAGAATACTTCACCATCAAAAAGCCAATTGGTCAAAAGACCAAGCATAAAATTGCCCTCCCATCATCCCACTTACCATACAACCAATGATTTTATTATCTTGGAACATAAGAGGCCTTGGTGCAAAGGTCAAAAGAAGCTCAATCAGGAAGTTAATAGGGAAGCAAGATCCGCACATGGTTTTCATCCAAGAAACCAAATTAGAAAAAATTTGTCCAAAAATCCTGAGATCAATTTGGAATGACAGTGATATTGAGTCTCATTTTAGCCCCTCCCAGGGGTCCTCAGGGGGCCTCTTATCATTATGGAAAAAATGCTTCTTTGATTTGGTCGAAGCTAAATGTGAAAGAAATTGGATCATGCTCACTGGAAAGATTATAGCCCTGGACTTCAAATGCTCTTTTGTTAATTTATACAATCCATGTGATCTCAATGATCGTGCTCAAGTCTGGATAGAATTAGCGCAAGCTTGTTTTTCATCAGGATCACCATGCCTCATCATTGGTGATTTTAATGAAGTTTTAGAATCATCCGAGAGAGGAAGCCAAATTGTTTCTACTAACGGTATACATGCTTTTAAATCTTTTGTGCAGGTACTAGAACTCATTGAAATTTCACCTTCAAATGGCAAGTTCACATGGTTTCGGGGTCAATCTAAGAGCAAACTTGATAGAATGTTCATTCACTCCCATTGGCTTGATTTATTTCCTTCGATCCAAGTCTCTCTCCTCAAGCGAGCATTATCAGATCACTGTCCAATTTTAGTGCAATCACAATCCATGAATTGGGGACCGCGTCCTTTCAGGTTCATTGATGCTTGGCTCTCACACCTGGGGTGTGTGAAGTTAATCAGCAAAACATGGTCTGAATCTTGTGGTAGCTCCTTCATGGATAAATTGAAGAAAGTGAAACTCAGTTTGAAGAAATGGAATGCGGAGGAATTTGGTTGTATAGATGAAAAAATCCAACTCCTGGAAAACAAAATCCAAGAATTGGATCTTATTGCAGACAACAGAAACCTAGAGGCCCATGAATTCGAGGAGAGGAGAAACTCGCAAATGGACCTATGGAGGTGGTTGAAGGGCAAAGAGGTTTTTTGGGTCCAGCAATCTCGCGCAAAATGGATAAAAGAGGGGGACCGAAACACTCGATATTTTCATGTGATGGCTACAATGAGGAGAAGGAAGAATGCCATTGAATCACTCACCATTGAAAAGAAAGGACTGACTCTCCGGAAGAAATAAAGGCAGCAGCAATATCCTACTTCAGTGAATTATTCACGGAAGATTTGTCACCCAGACCAGTGTTTGGAGACTTGAATTTTAATCACCTAAACGATTCACATAGTGAATTCCTCACATCTCAGTTCACCCATAATGAGATTGACGAAGCTGTGGCTTCATGTGACGGATCAAAATCCCCAGTACCATACGGGTTTAATTTCAAATTTGTCAAGCAAGCATGGGAGGTGATCAAGGAAGATGTGTACGGCATTACGAATGAATTTTGGCACTCCTCTCATCTACCTAGAGGCTGTAACACTGCTCTAATAGCCTTAATTCCAAAAATCAGCAACCCGGAAGGCTTTAAAGACTTTAGACCCATCAGTATGGTGGGATGTGTCTATAAAATAATATCCAAGATTTTGGCTAGAAGACTTCAACAAGTCATGGGTTATCTAGTCGGACCTCATCAATCCTCCTTTATCCAGGGGATGCAAATCTTGGACGGGGCCTTAATTGCGGGGGAAGTTATTGATTCATGCAAGAAAAATAAAAAAGAAGCCATCATCCTCAAACTTGACTTTCATAAGGCGTTTGACAGTGTATCTTGGGAATTTATTGACTGGATCATGAGACAGATGAAATTTCCAGAGAAGTGGTGCAAGTGGATAAAAGCGTGCGTAATGTCGGCGGCGGCATCGATATTGATCAACGGATCTCCGACAATGCCTATCAAGCTTGCCCTTCCTCTTCGATCTTATAGCGGAGCCTCTAAACCTTCTCATCAATAAAGTTGTGTCCTTGAAGCTGTGGGAAGGGATGGAAACATGCCGCAACGGGATAAAGATCACCCACCTTCAGTATGCAGATGACACGATCATTTTTTGCCCTCCAAACCTGGAATTCTTGTCAAACATCAAGAGAACTTTGATTCTATTCCAACTGGCCTCGGGATTGCAAGTTAATTTTCATAAAAGTTCACTCCTTGGAGTGAATGTTCATGACAACCTTCTGCAGGGTTTCGCAAAACACCTTTTATGTAAGGTGGGAAAGCAACCATTCATCTACCTAGGCCTTCCCATTGGAGGTAATGTTTCTCGACTCTCTCTTTGGGATCTGATTATTCGCAAATTAGAAAAAAAAACTTGCATCATGGAAGAGCAACCTTCTTTCAATTGGAGGAAGATTAACTCTCATAAAGGCTTGTCTTTCAAATCTCCCTCTATATTATATGTCTTTGTTTCCTATCCCCAAAAGGGTAATTGGAAAGATTGTTGCCATTCAAAGAAGTTTTTTGTGGAGTGGTAATTCATCAAAAAAGGATATGCCTCTTGTTGCATGGGATATCATAACTCTACCAAAACACCTTGGGGGGCTAGGGCTTGGCAATCTCCATCATAAAAACACAGCTCTCCTCTTTAAATGGATATGGCGGTTTTTGAATGAACCCAATGCTTTGTGGCGCCAAGTTGTACAAGGGAAGTATGGTATAAAAGACACATTTACCACACGTGATATCTCTCTCTCTTCCTATAGTGGCCCATGGAATGGAATATGTAACTCTATCCTCAAGTTCCCCCACGCGAAAAATCTCGCTTCTCTTCAAATAAGAAAGCAGATTGGTGATGGCTCCCATACATTATTCTGGCATGACTTATGGGTAGGGGTGAAACCTCTCAAATCCGAATGTCCTCGACTCTTCAGACTAAGCTTGCAACAAGACGCTTGTGTTTCGATGTGTGGTTTTTGGGACGGACTTGGCTGGCGCTGGAGTTTATTATGGAGCAGAACTTTACGTCAAAGAGATCTGATTGAGCAAGCTTCACTATTGAATATCATCGATCAACCGAGCAGTACTTCATAAGGATGGTAAAGATCAGTTGATATGGGCTTCCAACAAATCTGGGGTTTTCTCTGTAAAATCCTTCTCATTAGAGCTGGCCAACATGGAAGGAAATAGAAGCTTCGAAGCGGCCAAAGGCTTATGGAAGGGCCTTGTTCCCTTCCGCATTGAGATTTTTGTCTGGTTCGTCATCCTGGGAAAATTAAACACGAAAGAAAAACTCATCAACTTGAAAATAATTCCGACCAAAGACTCTTCCTGCATATTTTGCTCCAGCTTCACCGAAAACACAAGGCATTTATTCCTTGAGTGCTCCTACTCTAGAGAGCTTTGGCATTGGTGGTTCCAAATATGGAACATAGCTTGGGTTCTACCACTCTCCATCAAGGAATTATTTGACCAATGGACCCCCCCTATCAAAGGAAAATTTTTCAAGAAAGTATGGATGTCTAGCTTTTTCATCATACTTTGGACAATTTGGAAAGAAAGGAACTATCGAATCTTCCAAGGGAAGTCGAGTTCTAAGGCTCAACTCAAGGATCTAATCCTTCTCCGAATGGGTTGGTGGATAAAAGGTTGGAACGACCCATTTCCCTACAATGCAGAAGACATAGTTCGAAACCCCTCGTGCCTAAACTGGTCGGCTCCCTCTAAAATCACCAAGGCTATCATGACAGCTTCCTCTTCGCAGCACTGGATCCCTCCAAGTCCCGGTAGTTTAAAATGGAATGTCGATGCTTCCATTAAAACATCTCATCAAAAGTCATCTATTGGTGGTGTCCTTCGTGATCACCATGGTAAATTTATATGTATGTTCTCGAGCCCCATCCCATACATGAAAATCAATAATGCTGAAGTTCTAGCCATTCACCGAGCCTTGAAAATATCGGAAGCTAGTCCTCGGATTTGGAGCTCTCAACTCATAATAGAATCCGACTCTTCTAATGCAGTAAGTTGGTGCTGTAAGGATGCAAGTGGACCGTGGAATCTAAACTTCATTCTCAATTTCATACGTAACGCAACAAAAAAGGAACCGGGGGTCCTCATCACATACAAAGGTCGTGAAACAAACATGGTGGCCGATGCTCTTGCAAAACAAGGACTATCAAGGTGGGATGAATTCATTGCATGGATGTAGTCAAGACTTGTAATTTAAATGTAATGCTGAACTTCCTAGCTTAGAGATGTTCATGTTAGGCCTAGTCTCTTCAAGCTGGTTAATGTAATATTGCCCGAGGACTGTTTGGCCTCCTAACATGTAACAACAGATGGAGTTCATCCTCTTATGCAATGAGAAACCAACAAATTATCAAAAAAAAAAAACTAATGGAAGAGTTGATTTTTGTTAGTCATTAAAAACATTTAGTAAATTTTTCCAATACTCATAAATATATGGTGAATTTATGAAATAATGGTTAATGGGGAGTAGGTATATGGTGAATAATCGAATTTGTTAGGGGTATTTAGTTAAAAAAAGCAAAACTTATATATAAAATGTATACACCATTAAACACGATTTCCAAAGCTACGAATTGTCACTTTTGACAAATACTACTAAAATACTATTTTCACCACTAAAAGCTACTCATATACTACACAACCAAACATTCCAAAACTTATGCTAAATAGTCCCTTAATATTTTCAAAGTAGAAATGATGTCTAACTTTCTTTAGAAAAACTTATGGTCTTTGGGCTGGTTTAAAACCGCAGCAATATAATTGTTACCTATTGCTGCCCTTTAATTGCTGCGCGCCCAAAACCGCAGCAATAGGCCACTTTTTGACCGCAACAATAAGCATTTATTCTACTAGTGTACTCAGATTCCATAAGTCTCATCTGAGACCATTTTACTATGATCCATGGTAAGTTTTGGGTAATTTGTTATTCTATTTATGATCCACAAAAATTATTAAAAGAGACGGTCTAATTATAATATAAAAATAGACCTAGCCACTAAATAGATTAAACTAGTGACTGAAAGAAATTAACTTAGTCACTATTGGGCTAATTCTGTTTTTAATATTAGACTTATCATTGTCTAATTTTAATTTAAAAGTAGGCGGTCTCTTACAAGTCAAACTCATATGATACATTATCTTCAAGTGAAACCTTTAATTTTATAGAGTGACCCTTTTAACTTACAAAATGACCCTTTTAGGTAATAAAGTGAGGTAAATGTACACTAATTTTATAATAATATGGTGTTACAAAACTTAATATACGAGATTAATATATTTAACAATATATTTATACTTTTTTATTTATTTATAAGACTAGTAGATTAGAGATGGCAACGAGTGCATGACCTAATCGGATCCGTCCAAATCCTACCCTAATTGAAGGGTATGTGTATTATTTTCTGGACCCTATGGGTAGAGGTGGGCATGGGCCGGACCAACACATGACACGGCCCCAAATGAGCCCACATGAGGCTCGACCCGACCCGTTCCCCGCTTCGTGGGCCATGGGCCTGTCACGGTAAAAAAAAGTTTATTTCAGGCCCGCACCAACACGAGCCTGTCTAGATATCCCGTGGGTCGAAGACCCCTTTTCTTTTGTTTTTTAGGCTAAAATTGTCAAAAATCCAAAAAAAACATAAAACATAGGTCAGGCCTGAGGAGGCACGAACCCGCCCCGTGGACAAAATCTGAAAATTTCAGGCCCGACACGGCACGACCCGCCATTCACGGGCTCGGACCCTGACCCGTTATTTCCCTAAGCCCGTGATTAGGCCCGATCCGACCAATTCCTAGGTCTACCTATGGGTAAGGGTAGGGTGTGTGTCTTGATATTATCGGGTAAGGGTAGGGTAAGTTTCCATTTTCTCAAATACGCAGACCCTATCCGTAGGTTCGTCGAACAATTTTTTTTAAAATTTAAAATAAATATATATTTAACATATGACAGATGTAAGAAGCCTTTCTGGTCAAAATAAAACCCCTAATTCCTTATCCTAGACGCACTTTCACAATCTCATCTTACCAATATCTTACTCTGTGGCTCTAAACTATTTTCTTTATTCATATTTGGATGTATGAGACTTTTTTTGGGCCCTTTCTGGAATTCGTGATAAGATAAATTTCCTCTGAGTTGCCTTCGCACAAGGCCACTCACTCAAATAAGGCCCAAACCCCTCCCCCCAATTGAAATTTTGCTTCCACCAAGATTTGAATCTTGGTCTCCTATGTGGAAAATAGGAAGCCATACCATTGAGCCCAAAAGTCCTTGGTGGATGTATGAGACTATTGGGATGTGGAAAAATTATATATTTTTATATAATATGATATATTATGTGTGAATCGAAAACTTTATATGTTGAATTGTGCTTAACAATTATATACACGTGAAAATATAATCGATTTTTTTTTTTTTTTTTGAATTGGACCTATTTTGAAACCTAAATCCTACCCATACGACATACGGTCATACCCTATTAAACTCTACGGATACGTCATACGAGTATAAAGGTCCTAAAAAATTTTACCATATAAATATGAGTAAAATATAAGTCTACATCCAAAAATTTCACCCTAGTAGTCTAGTAGATATCATATTCAAAGGAGTTAAGCATAAAGTTGAGCCCCAAGTTTTGGTATTTTTCACCAATTAGGGACTCAAGTTTTTTTTTTCACCAATTGGGTACTGAGACCAATTTGGATAGTAATTATAATTTAATCCCTTTAGTTTAATTCCCTCACTAGACCCCAAATCATAAATTTCTCTCTTATACCAAATTAAGCCACAAACCACCACCACCCCCTCATCCAACTAGCAGTCAACCACCACCACCACCACCCTATTGTCCGCCACCACAACCAACACCACTGCCCTATTGTCCGCCACCACAACCACAACCGACGAGCAATCTTGGCCGCCCCTATCCGACCGGCGTCCCTCCACGTGCAACCACCCTCATCCTCACCCACCTACCCACACTCATGCTCGCTCACCCTCGCCTGAGATCTCGCTGGACCACCAGTCTCAGTCACCACCACACGCCCTTCAACAACCTCACACCAACAACAGCAGAAAACGAACAACCTCATCAACAATGGTGGTGGTTGTTGTTCGAAATTCTCTCTCACCACCTTCTTCTTTCGTTTGGGTTGCTCATTGGTTTGGGTTGAGTGCCGCGGATTTGGTTGTGTTAGAGGTGGACCGTTGGTGGATTGGTGGGTTGTGTCATGGTGGGGTTGGATTTGATGTTGGATTGCGGGGTTGTGCTCGGGTTTAGGTTGGGTTTTGGGGTGATTAACGATGGTGGTGTTAGGTTTGCTGGAGTGGTGAGGTGAGGTGGAGCTTGGTCGGTGTTGAGGTGGGCAGTGGTTGTAGCTAGGTGTCTGCTGGTGGTTGTTTTGTGGCAGATGGTGTTTGTGTGGGTGAGTGTTTGTGTTTGTGGGGAAGAGAGAGAAAGGGGTGAGGGGAGGACTAGAGAAGAGAGTTGATTAGGGGTGGTTAAGGTTTAATTGTGGTGAAAATCAATCAAAGTACCCAATTGGTGAAAAAAAAAAAACTTAAGTCCCCAATGGGTGAAAAATACTAAAACTTGGGGCTCAACTTTAGAGTATGTACAATGGGGCTCTCCAACTAGCTCTCCAACTAGCTCTCCAAGGAGAGAGAAAATGGAGAGCCACCTCTTACCCAACAATGGGGCTCTTAGGTGTGTCTTGGGTGTCTCTCCATGGAGACACTTTGCCAAAGGGCTCTTGGGGGAGATACCATTTGGGTTGATGGAGAGATGACTCTCCAATGTGTGGGACCCACTTTTTATTGTAATTACTTCAATTCTTTTTTCTTCATGCAACCATTTAATGATCTTTTCTATAAAAATTAAAAAAAAGATGGTAATAATTATTATGCCAACAAGTATAATTTTCCTTTATCTATAAAATGAGCCTAATATTGGATATTTAAAAATTAGTTTTTCATGTTGTAGGTTAATTCTTCATTCCATGCCAAATTTATGAAAATTAAATATTAGCACTCATAATTATATTGTTTTTTAAAAATTCTACTTTGCTTAAATTATGAAAAAGATTAATTTGTAATTATATTTAATTTACATGAATAACTTAATTTATATAACTTTGATCATAATATGAAATGAGGTTCATTTATTGACATGGGGACCACAAAATAATGAAAAGTTGAATGGAGAGCTCTTTAAAGGGTTTTATTGTTGTTGGGTGTTTTTAGACATGGCTCTTGAGAGTAGCTTGAAGAGAGAGAATAGGAGAGAGAGTGTGGAGAGCTAGTTGGAGAGACACCAACCATTGTACATGCTCTTATGTTTAACTCTATTCAAAGAGGTAGAGCAATTGTAACTTCACTATGAACGCTGAAGCTTGACCGCTTGAGACTTGAGTGCATGTACCGCAACGTCTCAAATATCCACCAATCACAACCCAGACATTCAAATTTTAAAATTCGAATTCGGACAAAAGGCTTCCCCGCAAAACAAGGGGTAAATTCAACCATGGTTAAATCGAACGTTTCTCTGGCATACACCCTGTAACCACAGTTAAAAAAAGAAAACCCTCAAAATTAAAATATTTTAAAAATAACTTCCTCATTTCTCCAGTATAAGAACCACCACCACCCTTGTTCTCCCACAAACGCAAAATCCCTTCTTCTTCGCTCTACTCTTTTCTCTCTCCTGTTCTTCAAAGAAGGCGTCTTCATAAACGCCTTCGATTTGTTCTTCATTTCTGCTATTTTTCTCTCTCCTATTCAACATTCTTTCTTCGTTTCAGATCTAGACAAATTCTTTAGCCAAAATGAGGGAGTGCATTTCAATCCACATTGGTCAAGCTGGTATCCAAGTCGGAAATGCCTGCTGGGAGCTTTACTGTCTTGAACACGGTATTCAGGTATCTCTCTTGTTCCTTCGATATTTCATTTTTAATGTTTCTATATTCCGAAAAATTGATGTTATATTGTTTTAATTTGGTTGAATTTGTTGATTTTGATATCGCATTTTGGTAGAACATGTAGATCTATGGTATTTGTATCCAGATCTGGTGTCATATTTCTTTTTTAGGTTTTCGCATTTTGATTGATTGATCGTAACTGCTAGATCTGATATAATGAATGCCAGATCTGATGATTTACGTTTCAGAATGATGTTTTTCAAAAGTTCTGATTTGTTGTATGTTGAAGTTTGTGTGTAGATGTTTTCTATAATCTGTAGGATCTAATAGAAGTCCTTAAAATTATATCATTTTTAATGAATTTGGAGGATTTGGACTGTCTTCGTGAAATTCTTGTAGATTTAGATTTTGAATACATTTTTGTTTGTATTCTTGTTTAGTTTGGTTCAAGGACGGTGATCTATTTCACATGATTTTATGATCCATGTAAATGTTTGTAGTCTTATATGGAGAAGCTCTGATCTCATTTCAACCGACATAAATGTTTGTGTCTTATTTTATTATTTTTCGTATGAATTTTTGATGGTTAATATTGTTGGTTTAATAAGTTGATCTTCGGTGTGTATATTATTAAAGTGTGACTTGCGGATGTTCTGAAATTAAGATTTCAAAGTTTTTGGTGTAAATTAAGGTTCATAGCAGTTCCTAATTTCATAATATGATTAATGTGGTGTTATACTTCTTCAACAGTACATATGAGATACAAACTCCTTGATTTGTCCACTTTCTTAACTTAGCGATGATATGTGGATCCTGTCTTATTTTTGCTTAAGCTTCAGTCTCGCGCTTTTGGAAGCTGTCTATGATTTATCATCCATCGTTGTAGACTAATTTAATTTTAAGCTCTTCCCATGCTGTTTATGGCGTGAAACTATTCCATTAAATGATGTATTGAAACAATTTTGCTTTCCTTCTTTGATATTCTAGTGGAATTATTTGAAAATTGTCAAAAAAGCGATGTGTCTTGTTTTTGTTTAGTTAATATATCAGTTGAATCTAATTTGTTTTGTGCGTTTTATGTTGACAGGCTGATGGCCAGATGCCAAGTGACACAACTGTCGGAGGAGGAGATGATGCCTTCAACACCTTTTTCAGTGAAACTGGTGCTGGCAAGCATGTTCCTCGTGCCGTCTTTGTTGATCTTGAGCCCACTGTTATTGATGAAGTGAGGACTGGGACTTACCGCCAGCTGTTCCACCCAGAGCAGCTCATCAGCGGCAAGGAGGATGCTGCCAACAACTTCGCCCGTGGTCATTATACCAGTAAGTATTGAGCTGTTATCTGTGTCCTTGACTCCTTATTTTGCTGGTTTTGTTTTAGTGAATAATGAATCTTAACAATTTGTCGAATTTCAGTTGGCAAGGAGATTGTTGATCTCTGCTTGGACCGCATCCGTAAGCTTGCTGACAACTGCACTGGTCTCCAAGGGTTCCTCGTGTTCAATGCTGTTGGTGGAGGAACTGGTTCTGGTCTTGGATCTCTCCTCTTGGAGCGTCTCTCTGTTGATTATGGAAAGAAATCCAAGCTGGGTTTCACCATCTACCCATCTCCCCAGATCTCAACCTCTGTTGTTGAGCCCTACAACAGTGTTCTCTCAACCCACTCTCTCTTGGAGCACACTGATGTTGCTGTTCTCCTCGACAATGAGGCCATCTATGACATCTGCAGGCGCTCACTTGACATTGAGCGTCCCACTTACACCAACCTCAACCGTCTGATCTCTCAGGTGATTATTACGAGTCTCTGAACATATTATGATAGATAATCAAATCCTTCTATATATTGACTTTTTCCTTTTCCAATTCTCAGGTGATCTCATCCTTGACTGCTTCATTGAGGTTTGATGGTGCCTTGAATGTGGATGTCAATGAGTTCCAGACCAATCTTGTCCCATACCCCAGGATCCACTTCATGCTTTCCTCCTATGCCCCTGTCATCTCTGCTGAGAAGGCTTACCATGAGCAACTCTCTGTTGCTGAGATCACCACCAGTGCTTTTGAGCCCTCTTCCATGATGGCAAAGTGTGACCCACGTCACGGAAAGTACATGGCTTGTTGTCTGATGTACCGTGGTGATGTGGTTCCCAAGGATGTTAATGCTGCTGTGGCCACCATTAAGACCAAGCGTACCATTCAGTTTGTTGACTGGTGCCCAACTGGGTTCAAGTGTGGTATCAACTACCAGCCACCAAGTGTTGTTCCTGGTGGTGATCTTGCCAAGGTCCAGAGGGCTGTTTGCATGATCTCCAACTCCACCAGTGTTGCTGAGGTGTTCTCCAGGATTGACCACAAGTTTGATCTCATGTACGCCAAGAGGGCCTTTGTTCACTGGTATGTGGGTGAGGGTATGGAGGAAGGTGAGTTCTCAGAGGCTCGTGAGGATCTTGCTGCTCTTGAGAAGGATTATGAGGAGGTTGGTGCTGAGGGTGCCGAGGATGATGAAGGTGATGACGAGGGCGAGTACTAAGATCGGGTTTCATCTAGTTATGCTTGATTGTGGTTGTTGAAGGAGCCCTTTTTCATTTTGTTGCTTGTGCATTGTGCTCATGTATTGTGGAAACTTTTTATTTGGAACCTGGTATCTTGTGTTTCCGATGATAATTTCTGGCTATGAAATGGTAACGGTGCATTAAAATATCTCATGGTTATCTTTTTCAGTAGATAATGTTCGATTATGTTCTAATATTGCTTCACCAAATGCTTAGTGCTGAATATATAAACAAACTTACCCTGTTCTGGGATTCCCCAACATTGGCCTAGAAGTGAATCCTCAAAACTTTTTTTTAATATTATATGACCTTATAATTTATATGGCCATCTGAAATTTTGAGAATACACGTTGCTTTCCCTTTAGAATTTGAAGTTTATGACGGTTTGTTTGAATGAGAATTTATACTGAGGTTGAGTGGAAATTGTGGATAGACGTAAAACCATGAACGTTATATGGATTCCGAAGTGTGGAATGAAGTTTTGGGCTTTGGATGAAAATTTGTTCTCCGTTAATTTTGTTGATTGGAGATGGAAAGATTTCTTTTCCCTTTGTGATTTTTCTTTCTAGATTCGAGTTAACGATCTTACCCATAAAAGTGAAGGAGGGAGAGTGATAACATTGAGAATGGAGGTGGATTAGATAAGCCTTGAAGCATATGGAAAAGACTAAAAGAGGGACAAAAGTGAAGGTGAACATAGGTTACCAAAAATTTACATCTTTTGAGCTTTGTTTGCGGCCTGTAAAGATTTTAGAATGGTACAAAGTTAACCATAGAAGGACGTATCCACAAGGTTGATCAATCTCTTGAACAAATAACCATCCATTTGAAGGATAATTACCCCTATATATGAGGTGACTCCTTATCACTAAGACACTAACCCAACAAAATAAGAGAGTAATAGTCGGATGGAGATACAATATGGAATTTGTTACTGACAAATCATTAAGGAAGAAATGGAAAAAGCAGAATCGTTTAGTACACATTAATGACAGGGGAATAAGATCTTCTATGTGATGGTGACTAAAACATAAACAAGTCATGGACAACATGCATTGTGTTAGGACTTGGGACAATCAATTCTCGCCACTTGGGAAATTTGGTGGTTGTTTGGTATACAGGAAATTCTGTAGACAATAGAAATTCCCATGATTTTCTAAATTGGATAATTATTTGGTTGACAGGAAATGGGTGAAACCGTAAAATAGGGGAAATAACAAAACACATTAGTCAAATTCCTAAAAATTACATAAGAGAAATAACTCCCCAAGAAATAAAATTGAGAATTACATTTCCATGTATACCATACAACCACTTTATATCACAATCGACAAACGACAAGGGCACCACATTGCATAATGAGCATTAGAGTATATTATATCGCATACGAGAAATCAAGAGTACAAGAGGCAAAGCTGTAAAACTGTAGAAGAGATCAAATGATAACCTAAATGGTACAAGAAAAAAGGTGGCCAACTGTTATTGATAGCCCAGGAAATGAATATTCCATAATTCTAGAAAGATTTGCTAATTTTTGTCAGTATGTTCAAGTACAGCAATTACAAGGCTCCATGTACAAAACAAGACATCTGTGAGTTCATTACACAGTTACATTGAGTTAGACTACAGTGGTATAAATAACTAAATAAGTCACCCCCTTGAAATACAATTACTTGGTAGGCAGTTAAATCTGTTTAGTTCCAGTAAGATAATTATAGGGATAGTGCACAGATTCAAGATGCTTAGTTTTGAGCAATTCCATAAGCAGGGAAAATACCGAGAAAGAAGATCTAGCATGAACAGTGCAGACTGCAGAGTGCTACGACTTCAAACCACCTTTTCAGCTTCCTCAATACTTGCTGGAATTCCTATATCCAATCTCATAGTTGGCTTATATTGGTCCGGAACTTCAGCCCCAGCTTGCGCACACAATTCCACCACTATAGGTGCCTGACCATAAAAGCTTCGAAGTTCTCGCTTCATTGGAGGACCATTAATGTCAGAGACATGCCACACATATCTGGGTGGAATCAGGTCATCAAGAACTGCCCTCTGCCAGCCATGCTGTCCATTCCGTTGTTGGTGCTTGTGGGCTCCACAGTTTTGGGCCTTGTGCCCTGAAGAGCCCACGTGCACCTCAGGGCAATAACCACACACTCTAACTGGATACATTTTCATCAACTTATTGGCTCCTTTTCTCATCCTTTCCCATGCTAGGAGAGTTTCTTCAGCAAGCAAGACAATTTCCTCTGCACTAGATGGGGGTACTATTTCTGATTCAGGTATTTCTGATAATATTGGAACTGTGGGACTTTGAGCTTCAGGATCTGGCAGATCACTTTCATCTGCATCGATAAATTCATTTTTTCCAATACGGATAATGGCCTTTCTTCGCCTTTTGGCAGGGTATTCTGGAAGATTTACTCCAGCTTGGATGCAAAGTTCTACCACAGCAGGTATACGTGGTATTGAAAATCTTTCATCATGAGCAATACGCTTCCTGAGACGGTCATACAGATGGTAAGCATCCACGGGGACCAAAATATCTTCCACCATAGCACTTCCCCAGTCGTGAAGACCATGCCGACTTGATGCTCCTGCTCCCCTACAAGACTTGAAGGGGTGCCCAACAGGCCCAACATGGATCTCATTGCAGCATCTACGCATCCATAAAAATGAAAGTCAATACAAAAACATTAATCAGAAAAAATAGGATTTCCTAATATGTTCCTTTCTTCTTTGCAAGTTTTCTTGTGATGAGGAGTGACAAAGGTAGATCCATCTCATGTTCAGTTTTATCTCAGCTATAGGTGCGCACCAATAATATTTCAATAGACTAGTTAACTGGTGCAGATTTTAGAGATATCCTTTTAAAAAAACTTTGGCGTTCTATTGCCTTATAGAAGTATGTGTCTACACAACTATAGCACAATGACATCAAATAAACAAAAGGCTAAGGTGTTTGAGCATTGACCACTGCAATAAATTGAGTACAAGAAATGCTAAATATCACGAGGATAATCTAGATTGATGAGCATCAAAATCATTTTTTAGAATGAAGGATGCTAGTGTATGCAACAGTGAACAGATGGTAGTCGTTCAACCATCATGATATCAAATTTGACTCTTGCAAATGATAAGGGAGGCGTTGAATCTTTGGAGTACCCAAACTAACAGGTAAAAACAAATGATGAAAGTTCTTTTTAAAATTTGCATGCCATAAGCTAGGTAATGAAAGGTATACAGTACAGGCTCACCGTCCAAACACATAGCAGAGTGAAATCACTAGCTAAAATTTAGCACTGTAAATACGGGTAATTATTATTACTAGCAAAGAATTGAATAAGGCTTTAAAAGAATTATTACTTGCACGCATGGACAATCACAACTTTCATAAGCTTCCTCAGATTGTTTATCAATAGAATCCTTGCATTCAGGACATCATAAGCAACTGGTATTAGGCTCTTAACCAGCAATCCATTCTTTGGTGGTGGCACAGGCCTCCTAGGCTGGCCTCTGCTATTCTTTAATCTTTCTCTGGCTGCTCGCCTCAGCTCTATTATAGGTATTGGAAAAGGCTTCTTTTCCTTCTTTGAGTAATATTTAGGTAAATCAGCATTTTGGGGAATATCATTCTTAATGACCAAAGGAGAATTCTGGCTTGAAGTTTGCAGCACACTTCTATATTTCAATAGAAATTTGCATAGATTGCCACAAACCTATAAAAAGATAATCCCTCATAATTAGTCCAAACTTCCAAACAAACTAACTACATAAGATAAATTTTAAGTAAAGATATATCATAAATCATACAATAATTACAGAGACTGCAGAGAAAGATTAACACAAAATCAATAATGACCATTTCACAGAAAAAAAAAAGTCTCATGTTCTTCTAGGACAGTAATTTATAAACAAAGCAACCAGTAATATCTTTTAGATTGGAAACCAAATGTTCTGGCATTAGATCTGACTTAGATGGATTGAATTTTATTACTACGATTCCTCCTTTCCCTTATTGGTTCATCTTCTCTCAAATCTTCTCTTCCCTATGTCTTTCCCATTAATCTTTCTACCTTCTTCCAATGTCTTCACTTTCTCACTGCTTCATACATCAGTTTCAATGCACAACTTCTAAGATTTGTTTCATAAGAAGCAGGAGGAACAAGTACAGGGGGAAGCTTGGGGCTGGGAAAGGCTTCTGCAGTTTATCTCTTTCCGTATTGTTCCATTTGTTTTCTTCTACTCATATGAAACATTTAAATTTCCTTCTTATACATTATAGCATCAGCGAGGATAGTAATCAATAGGGGAAATGCTGAAGCGTATAGATTAAAAATAGTGGGAGCTAATGGAATTAAAGATCTGTGACAGCAGGAATGGTGACTTAGGAAGTAGTATGTAGGCCATATGTTCTCATCCAGTGAACAAGCTCAGAATTTCTTTGAGAATTTCTCATGGCTCTATCATCTATACTTTTGGTATTAGCAACTTGCTTCTGTG
Organism: Beta vulgaris subsp. vulgaris; assembly: GCF_026745355.1. Lineage (NCBI taxonomy): Eukaryota > Viridiplantae > Streptophyta > Magnoliopsida > Caryophyllales > Amaranthaceae > Beta > Beta vulgaris. Next base: position 14,147,101 of record NC_079207.1, read on the forward strand.
GGCTACAACTTAAAATTCAAATCAATGATTAAAAAAAAAACACCAATATTCAGAATGGCGGCAGACTCCTACACATAATTTCTTTATTGTTTCATTTTCCCTAAAAGTCTCTGACTTTCAGTTAGCCTTCTGATAATAACAGTCAAGACTAGGGAAACTATGGATCACCAGTGCTCAAGGTCGTAACGGCGCCATTCAGGTAGCATCACTCATCGAATACTCTTTTGTCCTCTCTTGCTCCACCTCAAATCACAGAATTAAAAGTTCCTAGTTGGCAAAATGCATCGAATTTTCACCTTAGATTTATGTTTTGAGGTCATAATTTCAAGTGAAATACAAAGCTAAGGAAAAGAGGCCTTGTCATTGAGTAGGTTGTTTGATATGCTGGATTTTCAACTACAACTCGCAGTTCAGCTAAATCTTTCCCTTTATTAGAGCCAGGTAAATGATAGCTAGGTGATACAGGTAGAAAGGATTTGTAGACTGAAGCAAGGAGGGACAGAGAGATTGCAGCTTCAAATGTGTACCTAAACCATAAACACATAAAGCGTCAAAAGTCTCAGATCTATCATACCTTCAAATGGTTAACGAAGCCAAGATCAGATAAGACATTGGACTTCACAAACTCTGATTTTCTGAAGTACGAAACACTGGGTAAATTATCACAACGAACCAAGCCACGTCCATTAAGATAGCTTGAATGCATGCAGTATGCTTGTTGATGAGATGAAGTCCCTGTAAGGACCAAAAGATGGAATGAAAGATCTACATAAAATGAAAAATATCCAACAAACCACAAGCTGCACCTTTCACCAACATTAACAAACAAGGTAGCAACTGAATTTAAGAAACTCTAATTCATGCACAAGTAGATAACAATCTCCTTATCCAAGGATGATATGGTGAAGGGAAAACACTTTACTCAAACTCTTCCTTTCAGCTCAAAGTACGCAAGTCAGATTCTCAACACTCTGATATCAGTGTGGAGTTGTGGACACTTAAATTTATTAGCAAACCAAAAGATGGAAATTTGTAATAAAAGGCAAGTCCGACACTTGGATATGTGCCCGTATCTGACAAGTAACCGGATTCAGGTAACATAAAGAAAGGTAAAAGGGTACCTCCTATTACTGGCATCGCCGAACTTGGCTGGAGAATCACCAATGGCATCACCAAAGAATGGACTGAGTAATGAAACAAAAGGACAACATATATAAGTATAGAAGGTATACAGTTGCAGGCAGTGGCGGATCCAAGATTTCGGGTGAGGGGTAGCGTAATATTGCGATATTATCAAATACCAAAGAAAAAAAAAACTTAACTACTAAATCCCAAATGTTACGAAATCCAAATACAACTTCCATATATTTCAATAAAAGAAAATTACAATTGTTTCTGGCAAATTTCTCAATTTTGGAACTAATTGGCAAGCGCATCAAATTTTCAATTTTGGAACTAATTGGCAAGCGCATCAAATTTTACATCTAATTGGCAAGCGCATCAAATTTTACATCTAAACACAACATATGTAACTAAACCAACATTTAACATTTCATCTCGCATGCTATTTTACAATTCCCTTTAACATATTAGACTTTTGTTTCCCTGGTTTGAGTTGGAGGAAGATTTGGATTTGAATTCATATAAACAAAAAACAAATTCACAACTGAAAAGGGCATGATTAATTGATTCCTCTCTATAACAAGAACCTAATGCCAGTATTTTTGAAATATTTAGTTCTATTAGCATATCCTGATATTCATTCAGATTCGAATACTGCAACCTCTGGAATTTTTTTACAAAAGCTTATCATTACCTAAACACCAATATATATATGATATGACATCCTCATCACAATTTCACTTCAAAATAAAAAGGTACTCATCACAATTCACAGTTAGGTATCACATATACTCAATTCACTAACAATTTGCGCACATTATAATTCAGTGAACTGTGATTTTAAGAATCCATAAATCAACTAACCACAACCACAAGCCCAAAGCAATAGCAGTCCAGACGTAGAAACCGCGAAAGAAGGACCAAGTCCGCTGGTCACCGTGCGGCAGCGCAGGTCAGTGACCCGCAGCAGCCCTACATGCCACAACTCACTCCCTTTCACCAATAGGCAGCAACGACAATTTATCTATTGGTTGCAGCAGAATGATATCATTTCATCAACTACCAAACAATCATTCCCATCACAATGAAAACTTAAAGCAACTTAAAATTCTCTACAAAATTCTACTACCTTTACAAAAGAAAACCCAGAAGATAATTGCTGAAAGCAAATAGTTTGGCACCATAAGTTATAATTGTGATTACTGGTTACCCATTTACATAATTACAGGGGGTTAGTGGGTTCAACTCAACCCCTAAAATATGTTTTTTTTTTGGCTCACCAGTGAAAAGAATAAGAATGTTAAAATCAACAAATCAATTCTGAATTCTTATTCAAATATGTGTAAGGTACACATTTGAAATCTTTGAAATTACAGTAAAATTGGTCCTAAACATACCTGCGAAATTTTGGAATACCCAAGTTTCTGGTGTCGCCAAGAGAATAAACTTTGCCTTGAATTTGTTTAATGTCTTTTCTCTCAGTCTTCTTATCTGCTTCGCACATTCGGAATATGAAAATTCAAATGGGAATTGTTATTTGTCAAATTTTAGATGGAAAAGTGAAATGGATGAAGTTAAACTGTTAGAGCTAGATGTAATAAGTAAATTGTAATAGAGGCTTATTGACTTATATGTAAATACGCTATGCAGGCAAAAATGTGTCAAATGAAGACATATCCCAGTTTTCATTTCCTGTAAATATCCCCAACAGGAGCTGAGAAATAAATCAACACAATATGCCATCTTTTCGCTTTTCGAAACCTTGACTTAAGTATTCAAATCCATTTAACTACCTCCCCTTATCTAATACTGGTAGACTCGGTATACATGGTCCTCCACTTGACTGTTAGTTGCTTTTATACTATGTAGCACGGGTACTTCTTTTAGGTCACGTACTACCCGTGCTCGATACGATACCTATCCTCTATGGATACGTGTACCCATTCCTAAAATTTCAAATCTTGTTATTTTCCGTCCCTGTACCCGAAACAGTACCCGTTCCCATATCCGTCTATGTGCAACCTAGAATATATAGTTTCATATTTGGAGTAAATGTTTAACTCCGTTGAGTTACCTGACACTCAAAACAGTATCAGGCAAAAATAATTAGCATGAATTAGGGGGTTCTGATAAAAAAAAAAAAAAAATTTAAGTTATGTAATTTGCTTAAGCAACATAATGTCTAAAACATAAATTAATATACACCTAAATGTTATTGTTACCATAAGCCAATTTTCTGTTATTTGATTAACATGAGAGAGAATATACAGTTCTGTTAAACCCACAACTTTGATTAGATTTGGCAGCATAAAATCAAAAAACTAAACGGAAAAGCCAAATAAACCCTAAAAAAATGGGATGATGAGAAAAAATAACCTATTAATGAACGAACCTAAAGAAGTTGTAAGCAGAACTTCAATTTGGAGATGAGAAGATTTCATATAAAATTAGGGTTGAAATTTCGAAGAAAACAGAAGACAGATGAATTAGGGCAACGATTTAACTTTAGAAATGCAAGAAAGGGAGAGTAAGGAAGCAACATTTACCTCTAGTGGCCGTATCTGCGCCGGTTGTCTATCAGAGAAAGAGTGCGGTTTTTGTTATTTGAGGGGAGGAAAGAGTGCGGTTTACACACTCCTTTTTTTTTCCCTGGTGCAAAAAGAATGCGGTTTGTATAATGGTATCCATAAGAGTTCAAGGCGTTTTCTTTTGATTAAACTAGCCTTACATGCACGCAATGCGTGCGATAATGTGTGATAGCATATGAAGTAGAAAATAAAATTAATTGAGTATAGAAAAATTGTCTTTAAATTTTGTTTTCTCAAAAAATCGATGGTTAATTTAAATGTCCTACTTTTCCCCCTTTTTTTCATTCAAATGAAACATTTAGTGTAAGATGTGAATAGTGTACAAAATAGAAATGGTGCAACTATTTCTAAACGGAGATGACACTTTAGTATGAATTACAATATCTTTCCATTTTAAAGACAATTATCATTTTTTTTTGGATATGGTTTCATAATACATTAATACGAAACAATTTCAAGTAATAGTGAATCAGACCAACCTAAGAGCATGAGCAATGGGGTTGGTTTTGGTTGGTCTAGCAAAAAGTAAAGTTAGCTTTACTTAGCTTTACCTTTGGAGCAATTGGCCCTTGGAGTTGGTTGGTCTGGAATTCTAGACCAACCATGCCTTGGATGGTGTGCATAACAACAAATGGGGTGTTGCCACATGTATCAATATTGTTTATTGTTGCTGTTTTTTTTTACAAATTGTTTTTTTTTTTTTAAAGTAAATAAAATCAGCTTATAATTTTTTTTAAAAAATTACATTACAACTATAAAAAAATTATCTATAAATTGAGCCTACTTTGATATATTTTATCATATTTTTTCACAAACCTACTTTTCTTTCTAATAACTTTCTCCTACCTAAAATTATTCAAAATGTATATAAATTATTTAATATATCACTAATTAAAACATGAATAAAAATTATCTACTCTATATAAGAATAAGAACATTTTCAATAGGAAAGAGAGTATATGATTTGAGTATACCAAAAGTAAGAGAGATAATTAGAAAAGCCAAGTAGAACTAGTCTAGCCATTGTGAGAAAAAAAATATGAGTGGGTGGGAAGTTAGTGGGATGTGAGGTGTAAGAAGGAGGAAAGGAGAGAGAATGGAAAAACTACAAAGACCAACAAAAACCCACCCACCCATTGTAGATGCTCTTGAGGCAGGGTGAGACAGAGATAAGAGGCTATATTCTAGAATAGTTGGCTAACTCTTCAACGTTTAGGTGGGAGGCCAGGGGTCGAAGCTCACCTAGCTAGTTGGGGATATTTACAGGAAATAAAGTAACTGATGTAGTTAAGTAGCAAAAGAAAGTAATTGATCATTTGAATCTGTGTTTTTTCACTTGTTTAAGTTATGTTCATGCTACTTGCTTAGATATTTGCACTCCTCCGCCCAGTCGACATGCAATATAAATAACTTTATATGAATGTTGTGGATTGAATCCTCATATTGATAGAGGTAAGATCCAAGAAAGAGCTACCTATGCAATCCTCCCTCATTTGTATTCTCCATTTGGGTTTCCTACATTCCAAGAAAGAGCTACTTAAGAAAACAACATCAAATTAATTAAAAAAAAAATACAATACTCCCCCATTTGAAATGTTTAAATTATATCAATAAGTGTTTGATTCTCTAAAAGCCTCAGCTATAGGGTGGCATTTGCAAATCTGAAGGGTGTAAATATAAAAATGTGAATAGTTAACAATAAAAGTCTTAGTTACATTATTTCTAACAAAAATTATTCATTGAAAGGTTTTCTCTTTGCTAAAGTGTTATAAACTCATATATAGATGTTAATAATTTTATTTGTAAGGGTTAATAACTTTATTTTTAAAGATTAATATCAAAATTTTCATTATTTTACTTTTAACTTATTACTTCACCAAATATAGAATTAGATTAGATTGTGAAGTATTACCCACGCTTTTGAATAAGGGCTAAAATGACATTTAGTAAGTGAAGAATATTTAAACTAAAATAATGTAAGTGAAGTTAAGTGAATCTAATATGGCCTTAATGCATAGAGAAACTATGTCAGTTGTCGCCCTTGTTGGCTTGTATATCAGAATGTAAGTGAAGTTAAGTATATCAGTTATACATAAACCTTACTACAATTTTGCTTTGTTCAAATTATTTTCGGTCTGTGTCAGAAAAATTATATTAAAATAGATTCAAATACGTTTAGTTCAGCAAAAATTAGGTTCAACATACTTACAAAAAAATGAAAAATGTCAACTAAGTTCAGATAAGGGTTAATAAGATCGAATAAATTTAAATAAAACCTAATAAATTTTGATTAAGTATAATTAAATTTAGATAAGCAAAAATAAAATAAGTATAACTGTAATATCCCGTATTTAAGTAATACTAATTGTTGGATTAGTTATAAACTAAATATTTTCAAACTAACAAAAACAAGAATTATAGATATTAAAATGTATAATAAGCTATTTCAAGTTCCTTTATTAAATCTAACTACTGACAATAAAACAAGTATATACTTAAGTAAAAAATGAAATTACAAAAATGTCCCTATGAGTCTAACACTCTAGCCTATCTTCTTCCTCCTCCATTTCTTCTTTCTCGACAGATTTTCATGTTCACACATGAAATCAAATATTCACCATTACATTTCAACACTCATGTCAGAAATCTTCTTCATTAGTCAATAAAGCTTGCCACAATATCTCACAAAATCTGGAAGAAGCCCAAATTTGAATTCTCAATCTTCCTTCATTAATGTAACTTGACCAAAGTTCATAAGCTTTGAATTATAAACTGAACAGCAAGGCAATGGCAACCTCCAACAAGTTCTATAAATACCGATTGATTCCCAAGTTTTGCCAACACAAACAAAACCAAAAAAAAAAAATCAGAATTTTGTTAGCCAAAAATACCACAAAGAATACCACTGCTTTCCTTCTCTGTTTTGGGCAAGCTGCCCAACCACCACTTCGACACCCACGTCTTCCGCCGCTATCCCCAGCCACCGAGCACTTCGCGCCGTCCAGTCGCGCAGCCCGCCTCCCAACACCGCCACTACCCAGCCAACCACCAAACACCCACAAGCACTCCTTTCTCTCTCTTCGACCCACCTGCACAGCTGCACGAAACTCCACCTGAAACAGCCACTCTGACACCTCGAACTCGCTGCTGCATTCTCCCTCTCCGGCGACACGCAGCTGTTCCTCTTTTCCCCTGTTTTGTTTTTGCCGCAAGGTATATGGAAACAAACCTTCTGTTTCCTTTTTATCTTCTGTTTTGTATGAGTTATAGTATGTAGGCTCATTTAATAATTGAACTTGATTAGTGATTTTGGGCCTAATGTACCTAACCATATTTTACTAAAAACAATTCACGTAAGTTTATGAAATGTTGATACTAGTACCTTTTGACTACCCTTAATATTATTGGAAGTATTACGTAAAATTACAACTAGTTACTAGTTTACTACAATGTTAAAGGTAAAATCTAAGTAATATGACTTAGCTTAATTAATTGGAAGTTGGGTGAAACAAGTTTAGCAAATATAATACTAAGTAGTCTTATCCTTTGTTTTATTAAGTTCATATTATTAACCTTAATTTATTAATATTTAAGTATGACAAAATTTATTTTATAAAAGCTAATGTAATAATAATAATTATTTAAGTAATAAGACGTACTTATAAAGTTAGTAAATAAACGAATATACATAGTCCAACTATTAATATGGTTAACGAGTCAACCTTATAACAAATAGTAACAAATGAGGAATGTTACGATATTAATCGTCTCGTTATCAATTATTGGTTAGATTAAGGAAAAAGGGATATTACAAGCCTCCCCCGACTATCAAAGTTACTAAGCAGGATTTGAGGTAACGTCTACTGCTAACACCCGCATTCCCTTTCTAAATATCTGTTTTATGTTGATATTTAATAATGTTTATGTTAAATGTATGCTTTTATGGATTGCGGGATATGAAATACTTTTATAAACATGATATTTCATGACGTTACGTAATTATGATGAATTGCGAAAGATTAAAGAATATGATTTCCATGATGATTGTGAAGTATAATGTATAAATAAAAAGAAATGGAACATGATAAACAAAAGTGAAAGATGGTTCTTGGCAGTACGATGTTATGTTGGTCGTGCACGTACCGTTCTATTCTATGGCGGAAACGCCACCTTCTGGTTAGGGCAATTGTCCCTGGTGGCACCGCACTATGCATGGCTTTATGCCACCTTCTGGTTAGGGACATTGTCCCTGGTGGCTATTGCCCTATGATTATGATGATGATGATGATGATGATGATGGGAGACGTCCCTGTATGTTATACTCGCCAAGTTACCAATAAGATAATTATGATGATGATTATGATATGAAGATAATAATGAATTTATGTTTACATAAAATGTTTATGAAATGTTTTTACTCTATTCTCTCTCCTCCCTGTTTGCAACTAAAATGAATTGAAATGAATTTACGATGTTAGAGTAGTATGTTACTGGGCCTCGGCTCATGACGTTTTGCTTTTTGTTTTAGGTAATGACGGGGATGACGGAATGGCGTAGCAGTGAGGAATAATTACTACTTAAATTATGCAGACTCTTATTAATGTATTCTAAGCTTGAGAACATTAGTTTTATGAACCTTAATTATGTTTCACCTAGTTATTTAGCATTTCTAAGTTAGTTATGAAGTTTAATATTTATAAAGTTACGTTCTTTAACGAACTTATGTTGCCTTGTATTTTCCAAAAGGAAAGTACGGCAGTAACGCACCGACTAAGTTAAGTCTTCCGCTGCTAAGTAAGAGTTAATTAATGAATTAACGATGCTTAGGAGTCGGGGCGTTACAGAATGGTATCAGAGCCAACGGTTCCGAAACCTTAAGTAAAACCTTACAGGTTTTACGTATTTCAATAAGAACTAAAATGGTTTAGGATAAGTAATTTAGCTAAGATGAGATAATAATAATAACAATAAAATGGTTGTAGATAAATAAGGAAAACAATAATGAATATGAGTGTGAGAGATAGGACGGGAATGGGAAACTTTTACGCTACTTTAACGCTGTTGACAGAGTATGTTGCTGGCAAATGAGTATGTCATAAACGTAAAATATTTTATGTGTTAGACGATGGCCTCAAGCGAAAGTGACCCTATTAATGGAGGAAACGCAAACCACGAATCCGAGGTCACGCTCGAAGAAATGAGGGCAAGGATTGACGCATTGCGTAGCGACCCTGTTTTTGGAGATGCCACCGGAGATGCTAGTGATAACCGAATGGATTTAATGAGGCTGATGATGATGGAGCTTTTACAAGGAAATCGACAAAGGCCTAGGACTGAACAAGAAGAGTGCTCAAACATGTTCAAGAGGTTCTCGGCTCATAAGCCCCCAACTTATGATGGAAAGCCAGACCCCACTGAGTTTGAAGAATGGCTCAACGGCATGGAAAAATTGTTTGATGCTACCCAGTGCCCCGATAAGTGGAAAGTTAACTTTGCAGTCTTTTATCTGAAAGGACAAGCCGATCTCTGGTGGAAAACTGCCAAGGAAATGCAACAGCATCCTGGATTCGGATGGGAACATCTAAAGGAGGCCATGCGCAACCAGTTTTACCCTCAGTCATTGCAACTCCAAATGGAGTCGGAGTTTATTCATTTGAAACAGAGGAATATGACAGTCTTGGAGTACGGGTGAAATTCAATGAACTTGCTCGATTCGCTCCAGACTTGGTTTCCACTGATCGCAACGATGAATCGTTTCGAAGGAGGTCTAAACGTTGACCTTCAGGAGAAACTAGCAGCACATATGAGCAAATCCTATCAGGAATTGTATGATAGGGCCATCAATGTCGAACGCAAGACGAAACTTAGAAAGGAGGTGTTTGAGAATGGTAAGAGGAAAGGAAAACCTCAAGAAGGCCAATCAAGCAACATTTTCCACAAGAAGTTGAATACTGGTTACGTGGAGGAGAATCGTAATCAAAACAAGTTCCTCGGTGCAACAAGTGTAACAAGCAAGGCCATTGGGCAAGGGACTGTCGTAAAGGCACCGACCAATGTTATCGATGTGGTAAACAAGGCCATATAGTGAAAGATTGTCCTGTTCAAGAACAACGAGGCCACAACGTGAACAACCATGGCTTCACAAGGAATCAAGGGAATGGACAGAACTCCACTTATAGCGGCAATGCGAACAACAATCGTAATCCTCCGAGAGGACCTCCACAAGCTGGGAGATGTTATGATGCAAAGAGAAGAAGCTGAAGCTGATGATACCGTCATCACTGGTACTTTCCCTATCCACTCTATACCCGGTTGTGTTCTTTTTTATTCTGGAGCTTCACATTCATTTATATCTACTGCATTTTCTAGAACTTTGAATGCAAAACCATGCCCTAAATTCTCTGCCATGTCAGTTTCCATCCCAAATGGTGAATCTATCTCATGTGATGTCATGTATAGAAACTGCCCTATCCTTATAGGAGGCTATGAGTTCCTAGTTGACCTAGTTCAATTTGAATTAACCGACTTTGATGTGATATTGGGAATGGATTGGTTATCCAAGTACCAAGCCGACATTAATTGCCTTAACCATGAGATAACCCTTAGAAGACCTGATGGGTGCAAGGTTTCTTATCGAAGAAGAAAAGCCAAATCCCTATTATCTCAACCTCAAAAGTATTCAAACTACTTGCGAAGGGTTGTTACGGATACCTTTGCAATGTAATAGACCTAACAAAACCTGAAGACTCTTTGTCCGACATCCCTATAGTAAAAGAAACCCTGACGTGTTTCCAGAAGACATACCTGGTATGCCTCCGCAAAGAGAAATAGACTTTAGCATCGACCTTATTCCGGGAGCTGCCCTATCTCGAAGGCACCATATAGAATGGCACCAGCTGAATTGCAAGAATTGAAGAAGCAACTAGATGAATTGCTCGAGAAAGGGTACATCCGACCCAGTGTTTCACCCTGGGGTGCACCAGTCTTGTTTGTAAAGAAGAAAGATGGAAGTATGAGGTTGTGCATCGATTATCGAGAGTTAAATAAGATTACCATCAAAAATAGATATCCCTTACCCCGCATCGACGATCTTTTCGATCAGCTGCGAGGTGCAACCATTTTCTCCAAGATAGATTTGAGGTCTGGATATCATCAACTTCGATTAAGCCAGAAGATATCTCAAAAACCGCCTTCAGAACTCGATACGGCCATTATGAATTCACGGTGATGCCCTTTGGGTTAACCAATGCCCCAGCCGTTTTCATGGACTTGATGAACCGAGTTTTCAAGCCCTACCTTGATAAATTCGTTGTTGTATTCATCGATGATATCTTGGTATTTTCAAGAAACTCAAGTGAGCACGAAGAACACTTGAGAAAGGTGTTGGAAATACTAAGAGAAAGAAAGTTGTATGCGAAGCTGAAGAAATGTGAGTTTTGGTTGAAAGAAGTTGCCTTTCTAGGGCACATCATTTTCGAGAATGGAGTCTCCGTTGATCCCCAGAAAATAAAAGCCATAATGGAGTGGCCTAGACCCACCAATGTCCCCGAAATTCGAAGTTTTATGGGTTTAGCTGGATACTACCGAAGATTCGTCCAAGACTTCTCAAAGATAGCTATGCCTATAACGCGATTGGTGAAGAAGTCGGTCAAGTTTGAATGGAGCGATGAATGTGAAGAAGCTTTTCAGGAGTTAAAGAAACGCCTTACCTCTGCCCCAATTCTAACCCTTCCTTCTGGTACAGATGGCTTTGTAGTGTATAGTGATGCCTCCAAGCATGGATTAGGATGCGTGCTGATGCAAAACGAGAAGGTTATAGCATATGCTTCTCGACAACTCAAACCGCAGAACAAAATTACCCAACCCATGATCTTGAACTAGCCGCTGTCGTATTTGCCCTGAAAATCTGGCGACACTATTTGTATGGTGTTCCGTGCAAAATCTTTACCGACCATAAAAGCCTCAAATACATCTTTACCCAAAAAGAGTTGAACTTAAGACAACGTAGGTGGCTAGAACTCCTAAAAGACTACGACCTTGACATTCAATATCATCCTGGAAAAGCAAATGTTGTAGCTGATGCCCTAAGTCGAAAAGCTCACCTAAACACAACCGTGACCCTACCAAAAGCTATAAAAGATGATCTTTGGAAAATGAAAGTAGAGATCATTCAGAGAAAAGAAGGTGCATACTTGAATGCATTGGAGTTGAGGCCAACATTGTTGGGAGACATAAAGGAGGCACAGATGGAGACCCAGAGTTAGAGAAAATAAAGAATGATGTGAAAGAGGGAAGTCGCCAGGATTTGTGATCCAAGAGGATGGTACATTGAGATTTCAAGGAAGGTTATGTGTCCCCAAAAGGAGACATTAAAGAAGAGGATTTTAGAAGAAGCTCATAATAGTCCTTTCTCAATCCACCCTGGAGGAAACAAGTTATACAAAGATTTGAAACAGACATTCTGGTGGAGCAACATGAAGCAAGAAGTCGCTGAATTTGTGGCAAGATGCTTGACTTGTCAAAAGGTCAAGATAGAGCACCAAAGACCTGCAGGGCTCCTACAACCTTTGAGTGTCCCTACTTGGAAGTGGGATTCGATCTCATGGATTTCATAATGGGACTACCACCGTCAACTCGAGGCATGAACTCTATCTGGGTGATTGTGGATAGATTGACGAAATCCGCGCTTTCTTGGCTATAAGAAATAATTGGAGCTTAGACAAGCTAGCTGAACTGTATATGAATACGATTGTCAGGCTACATGGAGTTCCGAGTTCAATCGTATCTGATCGAGACTCAAGATTCCAGGCAAAGTTTTGGAAAGAATTGCAAAAAGCTCTTGGCACTAGACTCGACTTCAGTACAGCCTTCCACCCAGCAACTGATGGTCAGACGAACGGACGATCAGACCCTGGAAGATATGTTAAGAGCATGCATGTTAGATTTTCAAGGAAGTTGGGAGAAGTACTTGCCACTGGTAGAATTTTCTTACAATAACAGCTACCAAGCTAGCATCAAAATGGCCCCTTATGAAGCACTCTATGGAAGAAGATGTAGAACACCCCTTTGTTGGAGTGATATTGATGAAGCTCGAATGATCGGACCCGACTTGATACAAGAAACGACAGAAAAAGTACGATTAATTCAGACCAGGATCAAGACTGCGCAGAATCGACAGAAGAGCTATGCAGACCGACGAAGGAGACCACTAGAGTTATAGTGGGTGATCATGTTTTTCTGAAAGTCTCACCTACTAAAGGTGTCATGCGATTTGGTCAATCTGGTAAGCTTAGTCCAAGGTATATCGGCCCATATGAGATTCTCGAGCGAGTGAATGACGTGGCTTATCGACTGGCGCTACCGACAGACCTAGATAAGGTGCATAATGTCTTCCATATATCGATGTTAAGAAATACATACCTGATCCAAGCCATGTGATTAGGCATGAACCTTTACAACTGAGAAACGACTTGACTTACGAAGAAAAACCGATTGAAATCCTTGACCGTAGGAAAAGCAGCTCAGAAACAAAGTAATTCCCATGGTAAAAGTTTTATGGGCCAACCATTCGTCGACTGAAGCAACTTGGGAAGTTGAAGATCAAATAAAAGCGAAATACCCTCATCTATTTGCTTAGATTATTATGTATGTTTATCATGTCTGATCTGCATATGTTATCTAAAGTATGAATATGTTACTTTCATAATGATTTTTCATATGCACTGCATGACCTTATTTTGACTTACTAAGTTTCGAGGACGAAACTTTTTCTAAGGAGGTGAGGATGTAATATCCCGTATTTAAGTAATACTAATTGTTGGATTAGTTTAAACTAAATATTTTCAAACTAACAAAAACAAGAATTATAGATATTAAAATGTATAATAAGCTATTTCAAGTTCCCTTTATTAAATCTAACTACTGAACAATAAAACAAGTATATACTTAAGTAAAAATGGAAATTACAAAAATGCCCTATGAGTCTAACACTCTAGCCTATTCTTCCTCCTTCTCCAATTTCCTTCTTTCTCGACAGATTTTCATGTTCACACATGAAATCAAATATTCACCATTACATTTCAACACTCATGTCAGAAATCTTCTTCATTAGTCAATAAAGCTTGCCACAATATCTCACAAAATCTGGAAGAAGCCCCAAACTTTGAATTCTCAATCTTCCTTCATTAATGTAACTTGACCAAAGTTCATAAGCTTTGAATTATAAACTGAACAGCAAGGCAATGACAACCTCCAACAAGTTCTATAAATACCGATTGATTCCCAAGTTTTGCCAACACAAACAAAACCAAAAAAAAAAATCAGAATTTTGTTAGCCAAAAATACCACAAAGAATACCACTGCTTTCCTTCTCTGTTTTGGGCAAGCTGCCCGAACCACCACTTCGACACCCACGTCTTCCGCCGCTATCCCAGCCACCGAGCACTTCGCGCCGTCCAGTCGCGCAGCCCGCCTCCCAACACCGCCACTACCCAGCCAACCACCAAACACCCACAAGCACTCCTTTCTCTCTCTTCGACCCACCTGCACAGCTGCACGAAACTCCACCTGAAACAAGCCACTCTGACACCTTCGAACTCGCTGCTGCATTCTCCCTCTCCGGCGACACGCAGCTGTTCCTCTTTTCCCCTGTTTTGTTTTTGCCGCAAGGTATATGGAAACAAACCTTCTGTTTCCTTTTTATCTTCTGTTTTGTATGAGTTATAGTATGTAGGCTCATTTAATAATTGAACTTGATTAGTGATTTTGGGCCTAATGTACCTAACCATATTTTACTAAAAACAATTCACGTAAGTTTATGAAATGTTGATACTAGTACCTTTTGACTACCCGTTAATATTATTGGAAGTATTACGTAAAATTACAACTAGTTACTAGTTTACTACAATGTTAAAGGTAAAATCTAAGTAATATGACTTAGCTTAATTAATTGGTAAGTTGGGTGAAACAAGTTTAGCAAATATAATACTAAGTAGTCTTATCCTTTGTTTTATTAAGTTCATATTATTAACCTTAATTTATTAATATTTAAGTATGACAAAATTTATTTTATAAAAGCTAATGTAATAATAATAATTATTTAAGTAATAAGACGGTACTTATAAAGTTAGTAAATAAACGAATATACATAGTCCAACTATTAATATGGTTAACGAGTCAACCTTATAACAATAATAGTAACAAATGAGGAATGTTACGATATTAATCGTCTCGTTATCAATTATTGGTTAGACTAAGGAAAAAGGGATATTACAAGCCTCCCCCGACTATCAAAAGTTACTAAGCAGGATTTGAGGTAACGTCTACTGCTAACACCCGCATTCCCTTTCTAAATATCTGTTTTATGTTGATATTTAAAATGTTTATGTTAAATGTATACTTTTATGGATGGCGGGATATGAAATACTTTTTATAAACATGATATTTCATGACGTTACGTAATATATGATGAATTGCGAAAGATGAAAGAATATGATTTCCATGATGATTTTGAAGTATAATGTATAAATAAAAAGAAATGAAACATGATAAACAAAAGTGAAAGATGGTTCTTGGCAGTACGATGTTATGTTGGTCGTGCACGTACCGTTCTATTCTATGGCGGAAACGCCACCTTCTGGTTAGGGACAATTGTCCCTGGTGGCTCCGCACTATGCTTGGCTTTATGCCACCTTCTGGTTAGGGACGATGTCCCTGGTGGCTATTGCCCTATGATTATGATGATGATGATGATGATGATGGGAGACGTCCCTGTATGTTATACTTGCCAAGTTACCAATAAGATAATTACGATGATGATTATGATATGAAGATAATAATGAATTTATGTTTACATAAAATGTTTATGAAATTTTTTACTCTATTCTCTCTCCTCCCTGTTTGCAACTAAAATGAATTGAAATGAATTTACGATGTTAGAGTAGTATGTTACTGGGCCTCGGCTCATGACGTTTTGCTTTTCTGTTTTAGGTAATGACGGGGATGACGGAATGGCGTAGCAGTGAGGAATAATTACTACTTAAAGTATGCAAACTCTTATTAATATGTATTCTAAGCTTGAGAACATTAGTTTATGAACCTTAATTATGTTTCACCTAGTTATTTACGCATTTCTAAGTTAGTTATTAAGTTTAATATTTATAAAGTTACGTTCTTAAACGAACTTATGTTGCCTTGTATTTTCCAAAAGGAAAGTACGGCAGTAACGCACCGACTAAGTTAAGTCTTCCGCTGCTAAGTAAGAGATAATTAATGAATTAACGATGCTTAGGAGTCGGGGCGTTACAATAACATCCCTATATTAAATCCTACTTTACCATCCCCTCAAAAAAAAAAAAAATCCTACTTTACCAACGTATCAACATTACCACCACCCCACCCTCAATTTCCTCTTTTAATTAACCTCACCCCACCCCTTAATTTCCTACTATTTATTTTTAGCATTTTGTGTTTTCATACTGCACATACAACATCTAATTCCATCCCCAATTTCTCTTTCTTGAAGACAACCCTCACTACCCCTACCACCACCTGCGCCACTAACGATCCATTTTTCTTCTTTGGGATTTCATCATTCGCCACTAAATTAAAGATTCAATCTTTAAGGTATGCTGAATTCACTCACATATATTTACATCAAATGGCTAGTATGGGAAGTAAGAATTACCTTTGACTTTGATTTCCCCTTGATTTTGGGTTTTGCTCCTCTTGATTTTGTTAGCTACGTTGAATTGCATGTACACCAATAAATATAGGATAACAATAATTAGATGAAAAACAAAGAATGATATAAATGTTAATCATTTTAGTGTTGACATTCAATTACAATATGAATTACCTGATTATTGGCCTGAAAAAGGGAATTCTAGTTGATAATACTGTTGTATTTTTACTTTTTTTTTGCAGAGAATGTAGGGTAGAAGATGTAGTAAAAACTGTAGGGAAGAAGATGAAGAACTGAAAATAATTATGGGGCGTTAATTAAAAATGGAGATGAAAGATATTAGGAGATGTCAGTTAATCATGTATTATTTATGCCACTTAATAATAGGAAGTTGAGTTAATAATTTTGAATATTACGGTTATCCTTATTTGTTTCCCCCCTTTTTTATGTTACTTTTTTTGCCCTTATTTATTTTTTTTGTTGTAATTAGACTAATTACCTTAATTATTTGAGGGGTATAATAGGGGTTTCTAATATGTGGTTGCTGTTAGGGTTTTCCTATGTAATTAGGGATTGTGTTGGATAGTTACATTACCTACACGTACTATTTTTTTTCTGAGTTTTTTTAAATTTTTGTTTCTTAGAGGATATGTTGAAATTTGGAGAGATTAGTGAGGGTAAAATAGGGTTTCAATATTTTGGTGTCCCCCCTAGTTGCCTTATATAATAGAGATTGTAATTTATTATTATTATTATTATTATTATTATTATTGTTATTATTATTATGATTATTATTGTTATTATTATTGTTATTGTTATTATTTTATTATTATTATTATTGTTATTATTATTATTGTTATTGTTATTATTATTATTATTATTATTATTATTATTACTATTACTAATAATAATAATAATAATAATAATAATAATAATAATAATAATAATAATAATAACAAAAAAAACACTTTAGATAATTCATACTTTGCATCTTAGTATTAGTTTATCTAATTTAATAATTCATGTGTTGCTCAACTATAAACAAAGGAAATATATTTAGCCTCTTTTTGAAATTTACAAGTTAATTAAGCAGGATTAAGCTTTTGGAATATTATTATAGGTCTGGTATGTAGGCTGGATTGGGCGGTTCTTCCTGCAGGCTTTCATGGGCTAGGCTAGAAAAAGAAGCCCAAATCCCACCCACCAATTTCACGGTTTCACGATTCTGGACCGGGCTTTTCACGAGGCGGGGTGGGCTACATTAGCTCGCATATATGGCCACCTCTTATTGTAGATAGAGTATAGCCGACAAACTAGTCCCGTACATGTTGATCAGACCCGAAAATCGTTTTCCACCAAAAAATGACCCGAAATAACTTGAGCCCACACTAAAATGACCCCGAATATGACCGAACCCGAATCTACCCGAACGGTCCCCGACCGATAATGATGACCTGAACCCAAACGGTCCCCAACCCGAAAAGTTGTCATATTAGTTACCTTTTAAACAAATTTAAGAAATTTTTTTTTCATCAAATACTATATATGATATAGCCACTGTCCATTAATTATTTAAACTACTGTCATTAGTCTTATATGTGTTTTATTTATTTGCGAGATTGAAAACCCGAAATCTCATGGATCCGAGAATGACTGATACCCGATCGAACCTGATCCGATCGTAAACCGAAGGTAACCGAATATGACACGACCCTTATGAATCGTTTGCCACCTCTAAGATAGAGGTGTGCATCAGTCCTAGACTAGCCCGGTTGAACCGAAATCTAGAATTTCTCTTGACCGCGATTCGAAAAATTACGGTCTGATTCGTACCGAAATTTTGGTGCTTGGTCTGATCTTGGACCTGTTAGACCGGAATATGTAACTTTCTTTTAAAAAAAGTCTTTTTTGATTGGAACACCATTTATAGTTTTTTTTTTACAACGGGGGAAAACAGCAAAGAAACAAGCGGACAACAAAACTCAAAAAGTGAATTGAGAGCAAGTCCGTATGCAAAGCTGAGCCATGTCATGTGCTTTTTGGACTTGTTGGCGATTCACTTGGAGGAGAAAACATCTATCTATAATTGTAGCTAAATCTAAAATCTGATGAAGAGCCCAACTAATGGAGTTTGGGGCGTTGTTGATAGATTGTAGAGAAGAGATGAGGTTAACATAATCCGTGAAAATAGTGATGTTGTTCCAATGTTTTTGGTTTATCCACAAAAGACATGAAACTAAGCCCCAAACTCCATTAGGGCTCTTCATCAGATTTTAGATTTAGCATGGAGTTTTGAAGTAGCACACCCATAAGCAATACCTCCATGGACAGTATTGGAAGACTGCTCATCTAATAACCAAGCAAGACCAGTAACCTTAGTAGTCTTGTTGCAGGCAACATATACTTGGACAGTTCGAGAAGCAAACCCTAATTTGAAATACCCAAATGGAGACCCCTAAAACCAGGCGGAAAGGAAAGATTAAGCTTCTGGGGATGGAGGAAATGGAGGTTAGGCAAGAAAGAAAGAGAACCCAAATGTTGATATTGAGCTTGAAGAGTAGTAATATTGTGAGTAATGGTTGTAACCCGAGGGGGGAAGTTATGGAAAACATGACCATTCCTATGCAACCAAATACTCCAAAGAGATCAAATAAACTTCAAGATACGAGAGTTATAAAGCCCATCCTCGCTTTTAAACAACTGGATATATTTGATGATCCATTCTGAGCAAGATAAGTTATCATCTTGAGATAACGAGGCAATCATAGTAGACTGGTGCCAAGTACTCTGAGCAAGAACACAAAAATGAAACATGTGGTTGGTTGTGTTGACGTCCGGAGAGCATATATCACAGAGCTGTGAGATAGGGATACGTCTTATATGCAATCGATCTTTAGTATATAGTTTATCATAAATAAGTTTCCACATAAAGAATTATTTTCATTTAGGAAGAATGGGAAGATGTTAGAGGATCTTGAAAATATCTGGAGTAGGGAACACTTGCAAAGGAGGAGAATAGTCTTTCATAAGAATCGCATAAGCCGGCTTGGAGGAGAAGACCCCAGAATGACTATAATTCCATATCATATAATCATTCTTACTAGTTCCAGTCAACTCCATAGCAAGGATATGTTTTGCATCATCATGCACAAAAAATCTTCTAATAAGGGCCGATTTCCAAACATGTTTGTGAATGTTAATAAAATCTGTAACCCTAGATGCTTGAACTTGATACAAAGAAATATTATCCTTAGCAATAGGAGTTTTACCATTAACCCAACGGTGAGAGAAAGTAGACACACTTCGACCATTACCAATCTTCCAAGACGAGTACTTGAGAAGCTGGTGCTCCGCATCTTAAATACCATAGAAACCCTATGACTTAAGAGCACCAGTTTTCTTAACGAACTTACCCGTCGCGAGGGAAAAGGGTTTAATTGAGTTATAAACTCGACCAATCAAAGATAATGGTTTGAATAGATGTGCCAAGCTTTTTTCAAGAGAAAGACTATATTGACAATAGCAATAGATCTAATTCCCAAGCCTCCCATACCCTTAGGAAGACCAGTGACATGCTTATTAACCCAATGAATACTTTTCCTATCCTTAGAATCCCAAAGGAAGGTGGGATTAGAGTATCAATCTTGTCAGTAACTCTAGTAGGAATTTTGAAGGAAGAGAGCACATGAGCAATCATTGCAACAAGGACAATATTGATTCAAACAACTTTAGTAGGTTGAGAAAGAAGAAGATTACTCCAACTTAGAAGCTTGAGAGCAATAGTATCAATTAAATAACTAAAATGTTCGTTCTAAATTTAAGACCTATAATGTCAACAGGAATACCAAGGTGGGTACTAAAATCATCCTTAATAGACGTATTCAGGTTTTTGTCTAAATAGACTTTTGTATTGATTAGAAGTATTAGGATTGAATTTGACAAAAGAATTTTGAAAATATAGCCTAGAACCAGAGACAAGACAAAATCTATTAGAAATTTAAGTGATATGTCTACAAGCTTTTTCTGAGGAGGAAAAAAAAGAAGCAAAGCATCATTGGAAAAGAAAAGGTGAGAAATAGAAGGATTCCTTCTAGAAATACTAAAGCCTTTAAACAACTTAAGACCAATATATTGAGACATCATCCTAGAATAATGAATAAAATGAAGAGGTAAGGAAGAGAGGATCACCCTGATGGAGACTACATTTTGGATAGAAGATCTCAAAGATTGTAAAGTTTTTAGGTTTAACTTTTGTGTTGCCTTTTCCATTGATTCTCCTCCATATATACATATAGTACAAGTATTCATGGTAGGAAGTGCCTAAGATATCTAGCTCAATACCCCCCCCCTCAAGTTGGAGCATGGGGATAAAAAATGCCCAATTTACAAAGTAGAGTGTCAAATTGAAGTTTGCCAAGAGCCTTGGTGAAGATATCAGCAAGTTGTTCGGTAGGATGCACGTAAGAGGGGGCAATAAGACCATATGTGATAGTGTCACGAACAAAGTGACAGTCGACTTCAATGTGCTTAGTACGCTCATGAAAGATCGGATTTTTGGCAAGATGAAGAGCAGATTGACTGTCAAAAAATAGACGAATAGCCGTAGGATGATGAATGCCCAAGCTTAAGAGAAGCCCTTTCAACCACTTTAACTCACAAGTATTGGCCGCCATAGAGCGATATTCGGCCTCGGCAGATGAGCGAGACACAGTGGCTTGCTTCTTGGTCTTCCAAGCAATGGGAGAAGCACCAAGAAACACTAGCCAACCAATAAGAGAACGACGGTTGAGGGGGCAAGCGGCCCAATCGGAATCACACCAACTAGAGAGAGTAAGATAATTGTCAGCACGCAAGATGATACCTTGGCCTGGTGTACCCTTTAAGTATCGAATAACCCGCAAAGCAGCGTCCCAATGATCAGTACGAGGCGCCTGCATATACTATGACAAGATATGAACAGAATAGGCCAAGTCAGGCCGGGTAACAATAAGATATATAAGACGACCAACAAGGCGCCGGTAGGGCTCAGGATCATCGAGAAGATCACCAGTAGCAAGACCCAGACGATGGTTCTGCTCAATAGAGAAACCAGCAGGTTCATAGCCAAGAAGACCAGCTTCGGAGATAATATCCAAAGTATATTTGCACTGACAAAGAAATAAACCAGAGGCACTACATGCCACCTCAATACCAAGAAAATACTTCAAAGGACCCAAGTCCTTCATTTTGAAGCAGTCACAAAGACAGGCTTTAAAAGCCCCCAAAGCAGCAGTATCATTGCCAGCAACAATAAGATCATCAACATAAACCAAAACATTAATCTGAACAGAGCCCTTGGTGTAAGTAAATAAAGAGTAATCAGAGTAGGATTGTAGAAAACCATACCCTTTCAAAGCAGACACAAGTTTAGCGAACCAACACCTAGGAGCCTATTTTAGGCCATAGAGAGATTTATGAAGACGACAAACCATATTGGGCTGAGAAGATTCAAAACCAGGAGGAAGTTTCATATAAACCTCTTCCTCCAGATCAGCATGTAGAAAAGCGTTATGAACATCCATCTGATGTAGCTCCCAGTTTTTAGCAGCAGCAATAGCAAGAAAGGCCCGAACAGTGACCATTTTGGCCACAGGAGCAAATGTTTCGGTGTAATCAATGCCTTCCTTTTGATGATTACCAAGAACCATCAAACGAGATTTTTGTCGATCTAAATTGCCAGCAGAATCAAATTTGTTACGATATACCCATTGGTTACCAAGAGCATGCTTGCGCGGTGGCAGAGGCACCATAGTCCATATGCCATTTTCTTCCAAAGCCCGAATCTCATCATTCATAGACGTTCTTCAACCTGCATCCTGCATGACTTCTTTAAAAGATTTGGGCTCGGAGATAGAAGTGATATTAGCAATAGAATTTCGATATTTCATAGAAAAACTTTGACAATTAATGTAATGTGCTATAGGATAGGACTTACCGGAGGAATGCGGTGGAACAGAGGAAGGCGAAGATGGACTCTCTATAGAAATGGAGTTGGTAACATAGTCGCGCAACAAAACGGAAGAAGTTCGAGTCCGAAGGCCACGACCCAAATCAAAAGGCGTGGCAGGAGGCCCAGCAGGCGACCCAGGTGGAGGCCCAGTAGGAGACCCAGTAGGGGGCCCAGGGGGGGCCCCAGCAGAATGAGGGGCTAGGGAGGCAGATTCTGGGGTATAGCAGCGGAAGATGTAGCGGGAGTGGGCTTGGGTTGGTTAATGAACTGGGTTGGTCTAGGGGAAGCACAAGTATTGGGGGTTGAGGATGAATTTTGTGGAGGAGAGGAAGACTGGGCCGAAAGGGGGGGAGTGAGCGCAAGCGGGAGTTTGATGGGCCGGGGATGATACGGCAGGTCCAGTAGGAGAGGAACAAGGAATAGGTTTGGGAGACTTGGGAGGAGAGGAGTTGGTAGTAGTGGGCTCTTTTGTAGCGGGTTGGGTAGTAATAGGCACATTTGTAGTGGGTTGAGAGCTAGAAGTAGAGGGAGAAGGGGGCGTGGGCTGAGGAGGTGAGGTAGTGGGATTTTGGTGGGGCAAAGGCACATATGGTGAGGTAGGAGACTCAAATTCGGCAAAATCAATGTGAACATCATCATATTGAGTAACTAAGGTATGAGGGTCAATATTAGCGGCTTCAGGATCACAAAAGGGAAATGTGCCTTCAAAAAATTTAATATCCTGACAAGGATCTTAAAAAGTTCAGGAGCATTACAATGATTTATAGTAAAAGAATCTGTAACCAAATGCCCTACATTTGCAATTCCTATTTGCTTCACGGTAGATATGTGCAATGTTAACCGTATTGATAGTGACGCATAAGAAGTTGTATGTCTTTGATGATAGGCGTAATTTGCTCAGAGCACTCCATGTATTCTTGATTGCATTTATGACTTAAAGATTGTCGCCTTCAATGTGGATGTTGTCGAATCCAAATTGGGTGGCTGTTTGTAACCCTTTGTGAAGTGTCATTGTTTTAGCTATCAAAACTGGTGTGTGTCCGATGTTGTAAGTTGTGGCCTGTATTGCTTTTCGTGAGTGGTCTCTAAAAATGAATTCTGCTGCAGTGCCTTATTTGTGATTGACAGAGCCGTCGAAGTTGAGTTTGATGGAATTTGGTGGCGGAGGGAACCATGAGGTGAGGATGAAGGAATGATTGGGGGATGTGAAGGGGGTAGTGATCCCCTTAGGGGAGAGCCATTATATTGATGGCTATCAAGATCCAATCTTGTCTGCCACTCTAGAAAAAAGAAAATTCGCCCTGTGGAAGACTCGATGAAAGTCCCACGTGTCATTAGAGAAGATAATGCTATTTCTTTCTATCCAGATGCTCCATAGGAGCAGAATAATTTTGGGTAGGGAGCGTTTAGATTTTAGTTGTTGGAGTAGAGTAAGGAGTGGCTTTATTGGAACTTGCAAGTGAATCCAATCAATGATCTGGTTAGAGAGCCATATTTCAGCCACTCTTGGGCAAAAAATAAAAAGATGATCTAAAGATTATGTGTCCATGTTGCAAAGAGAAGCAAGATTGGAACAGAATGATCTTTCTCTGAAATAAGGTTTGACGCATCCCTAAACTTTTGTGGCAAATTTTCCATAAGAAAATCTGAATCTTTGGCGGTATGTCGATTTGCCAAATCCATTTAAAAGGCTAGACATTGTCCTTCTTGATATTATGTGCTAGCCCGGTTGCCGATTTGACGGAGGAGTTGCCTGATGAAGTAGGTACCTATACCAGGGAATCCTCCATATCATAAGTTGGGAGGGGGTGCCTTGGATTACCTTCATGAGATTATCCGACAATAGTTTCTTGAGGCGCTGTAATCCCCCGAAAATTTATGAATTTTATAAATATATTTTAGTATATATACATTTATATTTAAATATAATTTAGTTTTGAAATAATTTATTTCTTTAATAGGTTCACTATTTGAAAGTCAAAGGAATTATTTTAAGGCTTTAAAGAAGTTAAAATATTTTCGTGACATGCTTTGAAAAACATTTGAAATACTTTTTGGATTTGAAAAAGGAGTCTAAATGGGCTTGAGGAATCCAAGCACTATTTGGATTAGGAAAAGGACTTCTAGTTGTGTTAGGAGTTTCAATCATCAATTCTACTCATCATTAAACTCTATTTAATCCCAATTGCCTTTTCCTAAGCCCACAAGGAAAACACATATATAAATACATTAAACCAAAATATTTTCCCCACACATAGTTTTCTCTCTCCTTACTCCCATATAACCAGCGTCTATTACTCTCTCTTCCTCTCTCATGTTTTTCTCCTTCTTTATTTCTTCTCTTCCAAGAAATAATTTCTTCTTCAACAAGAAACCTCCCTTCCTCAATCAAACCACCGTCGACCATAATGCACTACTGCCGCCATTGCCATCTCATCATGCTGGCATCCCCTTTGTCTTTTCTTCTCTTTGTTTTGGTTTGATTATCTTTCTTCCTCAGATTTTATTTAAAGATTATGTTTTAAGATTTTTTTTAGTTTAATTATGTTCAGAAGCTTTAATTTAATGATTGATTATGAATCTAAGATTAAATAATTTATGTATTGAAGAAATAAAAATTCAGATTTAATTATTATGTTTAGATTGGATTTATAATTATCAAAGCATGGATTTTTAGGGTGTTAAAGATTGAAAAATCATAGTAGTATGTTATAAAATATGGAATTGATTATTCTTATAAGTGTAAGTATGTTTAAAGAGAGTTTTAATAAATTATATGTTGCTGGAATTTTAAAAAGAAGATTATTAATGGAGTTTTAAGGTTTTAATGACTAGTACAGTAGTACTATGCTAGGAAGTATTAGTAATTGAAGTTTTAATGGTGGAAACAACTTTTAAAATATTTTTAAAGGAGGTTTAAAGTATTTTAAAGTTGCTGAAAATTATTTGAGTATTGATTATAATTTTTTATTGGTTGTTTTAGGCTGAGAATTCTCTCTAGGCGATGTGTAAGGTTGTTAAATTGGCCTATCAATTTGTCTACACATGGTACTTACATACCTATGTGTTGATTGATGTAGTATCATGATTTTAAGAAGGAAAGTTATGTAGTATCATGTATAGGAACTATGTGAGTTCATATATAATTGTTATTATGTAGGATTTTGAATGTTTTATGCCTTTGTACGAACATGTTAAATATGAGGTTTAATTATGAGATTTATATCATGTTTGTATGAAAGATTGACGCAAGCATGTTGGTTGAAAACTTTATTTTATTAATCCACATGGGATAACTAATATATTTATTGGTATGAATCATGTTGTTCCCTTTTTTTTTATTTCACTACTCTATGAGGACCGAGGGACTTATTTGGTAAGTTGATATTTTATTCTTTTGAAAGTTAAGTTGGTTCTTGGCTAGGTTCAACAAATTAAGAAGATTCGATTAAACAAGGAATTAATCTTGGGTTGTAAGTTGCTAATCACTTATTTAATCCTAAGATAAAATAAAGTTGTGAATGTTTGATTATGTATTATCTGTGTTGCTTGTGTGTCATAACAACTAATGAAAGGTAAATCATGTAAAGTGAAACTTGGATAGTAATAAGCTTTATATTGGTGCACGTCTGAAGTTGGACAAATAGGAGTTGGGGTACATGGTGAGCGTGCCATGACTTTTTCTAGGTTCAGATTGATCACTGTTCCTATTTTTTATTTAAAAGGTTCCTCGATATCGTAGGTCATGAGAATACAGAGTCGCGCCCGTATTTCGTCTTCCAAAGGGAAGGCTGGTTTTAGTTAGACAACTCGGTCCAGTGACTATTTTATTTAAAGTAATAAAAATGTTGTTAAAGTTTAGTTCAGTAAAAGTTATCTGCAAGTTATTACTTTGATATTTATCCATGTTTACTATTTATTAGTATCATGTTAGGATTGATTATTTATTTATTATGTAGTACTCAGCTTTGCTGATTACGTGCTTTGTTTGTGTGTTTATCATGGCTTTGCCTTATTGATCATGTGATGATCCATTCTTGGTGAGCAGATTCTTTAGTGCATTGTCATCTACAGGTGTGAAGATTATGCATCATTGGGTCCGGGAATGGAGAGCTTGTATAGCTTATTGATTATTTATCGTACTTTAGTTGATACACTTTATATTTAGTTTGGTTTGAAGTTAATGTTAAAGTTGTTGGTTTGTTTTAAAGTTGACTTTGTTATTTGTTAAATTTCAATCCTAAATATAGTTATATGTTTTTCGCTGTAAAATTCTAAATAGGCCGATACGTTATCACACGAGCGATAATGCTTTGAGGATTCTCTAAGTTTTATATTTGAAAAGTATTTTTGAAAAAGAGAGAATTATCGGGGTGTTATAGGCGCGTGATGTTCCCTGTTTTAGACATTGTTATGAAGTCAACAACTTTGAGGTTAACGTCAATAGTGGTTAACAATTGCTTCAACATGGTCGCCAAATTGTCATCAATTACCTAGTTGTCGAGCCAGAAAGAAATAGACTTCTCGTTTCCTATTTTCCATCGTATGCCTTTTCGTAGAATTTCTCTTTGTGCTAGGACTTTTTTCCAAATAGTGGAGTCATTTGCTTTAGCGTTGTATTCGAAGAACGTGGTTTAACGCAAGTATTTTTCTTTAATAAGTTTAACCCATAAGCTATTGTTGTTAGAAATTAGTTGCCATCCTAGTTTGGCTAGGAATGCTTGATTTAGGGGTTGGGTCTTCCTGAGGCCTAACCCACCGTGTGTTCTTTGGTTGGCAAATTTTTGACCAACTAATAAGTGGAATACTATTTTTTTTTTTTATTTTGTCTCCAAAAGAATTTTCTATGGATAGAGTCAATTTGCTGACAAACGTAAGTAGGAAGGAAAGTAGAGGAGCAAGAGTATGCTGGCAGTGATTCTTTGGATTGGATCAACGTGAATATGCCTGCTTGAGAGGAATCCGGTCTCCATTGATTAATTCGTTGATGAGTTTTTTGTAGGATTGGAAGGTAGTCTTTTTAGTGGTCTGAAGGAGGAGAAGTGAATCTCCAAATATCGGCCTGAGTGGGCTGAGGAGGCCATGTTGAAGTGACTAGCCAGGGAAGCTCTTTTAGAATTGGGTATGTTTCGAGAGAAAATCAAGGTTGATTTATGAAAATTGATAAATTGATCGAACATTTGACAGAATTCGTCCACAATCCGCTTAAGATTGTTACATGCTGAGGTGGTACCTTTGCAAATAACCAAGTTATAGTCTGCAAACATGAGGCAGGGCACCCTAAACCCATTTGAGCATAATTTTATCCCTAGACCCGAATTTGAAGTAGCGCTTTCAAGGAATAATTTTTGAATGAGAACATCCATACACATAATGAATAAGTATGGGAATAATGGGTTCCCTTGCCGTAATCCTTTTTGTGGCAGGAACCAAGCAATATCAGTGTTATGCTCATATAATTTAGATAATCATTGTAATACTGAAAAATATTTTAGTGGTATCAAGTTTTATATTCGTTTTTTCCCCCCAAGAATTGACTATCTTGCAAGTGGTCGTGGGTCGAGACAAACTACCACCTAATGATTTGATTGCTTGTTCAAAAAGTAAAATCTCGTATCCACTGGCAAATCAATAGCAGGGAGAAATGAAATAAACAATTGGCATAATGACTACATGTTTCCTAATAATAGAAGTTTAAAGCGAGGTGGGTGGAATTAGGTGGGTACGGCATAATCATAAGTTTCCTAAAGTTGATGGAATTAGTGGGTATGGCCCGTACGGGATTTGGGTGGGTCATCAGGTCAGATGAGGCTGTCGTGGGACATAACTACATCAAGAGTCCGTTTTTGGATAGACGGTCTCACGTTAGTGTTAACGTGAGACCGCTAATTTCATGCTGACATCACACACGTTGCATCAAATCAACAGTAGAATTAGTTAAGCTCTTGCACCTATAGTTATACTAGCCTTAAATTGCTTCTAGCCGAATTAGTTAAGCGCTGGAGTATATTAATATATTAGTTATGTCATATATTCTAGATTAGAATGCATTCTATTGACCCTAACTTCAGTATCACACATAAACATTCTCGCTTTCTTCTCTAATCCATCGAGACGCCCTAAAACCTGTATTTTTTTCCTCATCCATTCTCTGCATACAACCTGCATTGGATCTTTAATTTGGATATAATTGAGCACGAGTTTGCAATGACAATGTCCACATACAAACACTTACTTTTTTTTCACCGGATAAGATGTTTATCATGTTTGAAGTGAAAGAAGAGTTTGACACATATTCATCACAAAGGGTAATATATACAGCCCATTGTTAGATGATAACTTGCACTTGCAAAAACTTTGAAGAAACAGATCAGATCACTTTTGGTACCGAAAACTTAACTTCTGAATTTGAAAGTTTTAACTTTTTATTTGAAAAACATAACTAATACCTAAATGTTATTAGTTATTAAATTATTCGTAATAGTTAAATAATATGAAGCGATAGTTATGCTGCTAGGATTGTTGTATTTTCATGCCTTGAGAATCATGCACATACGTTCAATCATAAAAAAATACTACATAAGTATATGTGCAAAAAGATGGATTAGATATGTAAATAGAAAAGTGTAGAAAAGAGAAATGAATAGATAAATCAATGTAATCCCATAGCGATATGAAACCGCGAGAAAGTTAGTTCTACAATCTCATTCTCAAAATTCAAGATAAAGTCTACGAAAATACTACTGCAATTACAAATAAAGTTTTAACTACAAAACCAATCGTAGAAGAACGATGCTCATTAAGTACAACTACATTGGTTATTTTATACCCGTATGGTTCAAAAACAAAGAGAGAAAGTGCAAGAAAGAAAAGTCATTTTGAGAAGACTAAAAAAATAAATTCCAAGAACTAAACTGAAATTGGTACAATAATTACTCCAAATGCTAGGTTATTTTAAGTTATTTTTTCAAATTATCTTTTGTATTTGACATTTTAAATTTGTAAAAATGTTGTTTCTTCGTTTATATTAGAAGCCAAAATAATGCTCAATTAATCTTAACTAATTATAGAACAACACTAACTAATGTATTGAATATGTTAACTAAATAACAATGGAAGTCTACATAAAGATTACCAAGTCTAAACTATTGTGCTAGAATACTTAACTAATTTGCCAAAAATGTTAACTAAAAATATATATCTCTTGGGCTGATCAAGTCTCATGTTAAGACTAACGTGAGACCGTCTTTTTTAAGACTTTGTGCTACATCAATACACTCGGCCCGTTCGTTATCGTTTTTTGTTTTCAGGTTTCGGTTTTTTTTAAACAAAAAACCAAAAACATAAAACCAAAAAAAAAGTGCTTTTCACTTTTTAGTTGTCAGTTTTCAAGATCATCATGTTCCCAATAAATTTGACTAATTTTTTATTCATTATAGGACATATATCATATGATTTTGAAAATTATAAAACCGAAAAACAGAAAACCATATTAATACCAAACGAGCCTAAGTAATTGTTAATGTTGAGTTGGATTCCACCCAACAATAAATTTTGGGAAAAATTCACAAGAATGAGCCCAACTATTACCCAGATTCTTTTATAAGTCTCAACTATGAATTATTCCCTGCAGGTCCCATGTTTAATACCATCTTGTGATTTTTATAAGTCCCGAATTACTTATAAATGGTTTAAAAGGTAAAAAATTTAAACGTTGACCCTATTTTATAGGTCTTTGTCACTTGCTGATGTGATTGAAGATGGTTAATATTTAAAAATCTTACCTTCTACATCGAATAACTCACGACTTATGAAAATCACAAGATAGTAAACTTGGGACCCACAGAGAACAATACATAGTTGGGACTTATAAAAGAAAATGAGTAATAGTTGGGCTCTCTCTTGTGAAATTTTCTTAAATTCTATTTGGGTAATTTACCCATTAGGTCAAATCAAGTTTTATCCATTATTGTGTAGTAGTATTTGTTAGAGGTGGTCAACATGAGTCAGACTCGAAAATGGGTGTGTTTTGGATACGATTGTTCGTCCCATGGTTCGGGCCCGACACGATTTATTGGCAAAAAAATCGGGCCTTGGGAAACTTAAATATGGAAATTTAGCCTAAATTTGGTCCGACCCGAAAATGACCCGAAAAGTCAGTTATGTTCTCCGAATTAGTGGGTAAGCGTGAGAATTCCCACTCGAGACTTTGGCCGAAATGACCACTTTTTTGCCAAAGCTCGGCCTTGCCCGCCCCAAGATTTTCTTTATTATTTGCATGTGTTTCTAACTTCGAGCGGTTTGAGATGTGGAATGCTAAGTACAAGGTAAATAAAAATTAAGGTTGGCCCAATTGGTTGGAGACCATTTTTCCATTTATGTAATAGGGTTTTGTTTCTGGCCTCTTATAAGCTGCAAAGTAGGATCCCCAAACTCCCTCCCTCCCTCTAACTATAAGGGATATTTGATAAAACGCTAGCAGCTATAGACACTTTTGTCTATAGCAATTAACTTATTTTTGCTAACATCCATGTGGCAACATATAATTAGCACACATGTCATAATATTGTTTATCCAAAATAATATACTTTTTGCAATTTTTAAACTTGTATATCTCAAGAAATATATTTTAGAAAAAAATAAAAAATATACCAATATTCATATATTTTTATTCTCTACAAATAGACAACCATTTTGATATAATTTCATCATATATCAGTTTTAAAATTTATATCAGTATTAATTGTCTTACGTCAAACAAGTGTATTGTTATAAGAAACAAGTGTATTTTAACAAGAAACAAGTGTATTGTATGGGGGAAACAAGTGTGTTAACAAGAAACAAGTGTATGTTAACGAGAAACAGGTGTATTGTAATAATAAAAAACAAGTGTATGTTAACAAGAAACAAGTGTAATAATATAACACCTTTTTTTTTTTTTAATGAAAAAAAATGTCGAGAGAGAGAGAGAGAGAGAGAGAGAGAGAGAGAAACTATCAGCCAAACTTTCAACCAAATGAAGAACACCATGAATCATGGATCAAAATATCAAAGAGGAAAAATCCTTCGTCCAAACACCCCAACCTGAAATCCATAGCCTCCAAGACCATCTTCATTGCCCACCTTCCCCCTGACTCAAGACCATCTGACCTAGCAAACCTGTTCAAGCGCTTTGGTAGAATATCAAACATTGCCATCTCCTCCCACCCTAACCAACCAAACTTCAGCCATAGATTTGCTTTCCTTAAATTCGAGGAGGTGAACGCCATGTACCAAGCCATTCTTGAAATGGATGGTCTAAAACTGGAAGGAAGAAGGCTCACTGTGCAACCTGCAAAAAGTGACATGAAAATGCACAACCCCCCACCTCACTTCCCCTCCCGCAAACCTCCATCAAAAACAAAACCAAACCCAGTCACCAAACCAGCCTTCAGGGACCATAGATCTTACAAAGAGGTCTCTAACCCTATCCTCCCCTCAAACCCCCCCAATCCTCCCCCCAAAAAAACCACCTACAAACCAAAACCCACCCATCCCCTCCATCTCCAAGATGAACCCCAACCAGATTTTTTCGCTAGGAATCTCTCAAAAGCAAGAATAGCTAGCACCAAGGTTTTGGGTGAAGCTTCTGAAAAGGCAAGAGAAAACCTTGTGGCAGTCGAAGTTGATGAGGAATTCATGCTTGTCCTAAAAGGGGATAGGTCCTCTGAAAACGAGGAAATGCTCAAACGAAGCTCAATAGCAGTGGCACACTCATCAATGTCCTCAAGCGAAATTCTTGTCAGAATTCTTGCTGAAGGTGTCAATACTGTTACGATTAAACCCATGGGAGGCTTCCTCCATCTATTAACTTTCGAATCCTTCGAGGAAAAAAAGGCTCTAATCGAATCTCAATGGTTAGACAAATGGTTTATGGCCATCAGGAATGTGAATGATGAAGTAAGTGCTCAATGGAGAGAAACAAGCCTGAACGTCTATGGCGTCCCACTGCTGGCATGGACCTATGAGAACTTCCATAAGATTGGGAGCGTATATGGGAGAGTCCTTGCCATAGACTACTCAAACTATGACTGCGCCAGAATTCTTCTGATAACAGATTGCCTATTTAGAATCAACTGCAAAATCCACCTGGAATTAGACGAGGTAAAATTCCCAATCTTCACCTTTGAATCTGACGTCAGAATCCCCTCCAAACATAATCATGAAAATTCTCCGAACCCACCAATCCCGTCTGAAGACAAATCCGATGATGTCCAATCAACCCCCCTAACCCTTCACTATCCAATCATTCTCCTATGGCACGTGATGCCTTTTCATCTCCCAATAAAGAAACAAAAGTAAATGCGGCGGAAAACTCCCCCCAAGGCACCTTAAATGATCCCTCCTCAATTATACCAATCAACCAATCAAATCCCCCCACCAAAAGTCAACACCCCTTTCAAACCCCACCACTTCCAATCTCTGAAAATAACGGCCCAATTGTCCCATCCCTTCTGAACACCACTGGGAAATCAAAAAGTCCAAATCTCCAACCTCCTTGGAATCCTTCACCAGAAAAATCCGCAAAAAAATTCCTCTCCTTCAGTCCTCCTAGACCTCCACCTTCTTCAGCTCTAGCCCAAAAATCCCATTACTCAGATCTGGAGCCCCCCAATCTTCAATTACCAACCTCCAACAAGTTCGAGCCCCTTAGGAAGGCCCCACTAAAACCACCCTCATGCTCTTCTTCATCTTTATCGGGACCAATTTTTCCGCCGGGTTTCGAAACCACAATTCCATCATCCACCAAACTAGCCCATGAGAAAAAAAGAAAAACGAAACTCCTCCGGAAAAAACTAAGATCCTCCCTTCAGCCAAAATCCTCCCCCCCTCAAACTTCGATTAACCCCTCTCTTGGCAGATCAC
Source organism: Beta vulgaris subsp. vulgaris (assembly GCF_026745355.1). Classification (NCBI taxonomy): domain Eukaryota; kingdom Viridiplantae; phylum Streptophyta; class Magnoliopsida; order Caryophyllales; family Amaranthaceae; genus Beta; species Beta vulgaris. The sequence goes on from NC_079207.1 coordinate 14,180,387, forward strand.
AAAATAAGACACCCATAGACACTGCACTGATTTCTCCCGATGATGTAATCTCCTTCGCGGATCAGCTGGGCTTATCTTATTATGGCCCTATAGCAGACCTTCGCAAGAAGATTGAAACCATCCTCGATCGTCAAAAAGCTGACTGGCTCAAAACCAAGCCTAGCTTCTTCCCATTTGTATCACCCTACAAACCTTCTCATGTTAGCAATTTCTTGGAACATAAGAGGCTTAGGACCCGAATAAAGCGGAGCTACCTGAGGAAACTCACATCATCAAAAAAACCCTTCCTTCTTATTCATTCAAGAAACAAAGTTGGAAATTATTGACCAAAAAATTATTAAGACTTGCTGGAAGTCTAATAAAACGGAGTGGCTTTACTCACCTTCAGCAGGATCCTCAGGAGGGATCCTGTCCATATGGGACCCAGATTTCTTCACTCTGGAAAACCACAGAATTGGTAAACATTGGATTGCAATGGTAGGCATCATCCCATCAAAAAAATTCAGATGTGTTGTAAGTAACATTTACAACCCTTGTAATGTAGATCACAGGAAAGAAGTGTGGCGGGAAATTGATGATCTTAAGAATGAATTCAACCATCCTAGTCTCCTAATTGGGGACTTCAATGAGATCCTCCATCCTGAGGATCGCGGCAGTCAATGGGTCTCAAACACTGGAATGTCAGATTTTCGTGATTTCATTCAAAGGAATCAACTACTTGATCTTCCCCCCTCCAATGGGAAATTTACCTGGTTTCGTGGCAACTCTAAAAGCCGCCTAGACCGTCTTCTCATCAACCCTGAGTGGCTTCTTCCTTTCCCAACCCTTAAAACCTCCCTCCTCAAAAGAGCAATCTCAGATCACTATCCCTTGCTCGCCTCTACTTCCGGAAAAAACTGGGGCCCTAAGTCGTTCCGTTTTTTAAACTGCTGGCTTTCTCACCCAAAATGCCTCAAAACCATTGAAAAATCATGGACCTCAGCAAAAAAGCTCCCCCTTCCAGAGAAACTGAAAGCCGTCAAATCATCTCTCAAAGAATGGAACCAGTTGGAGTTCGGTTTTATTGACTCAAACATATTGTCTGCGGAAAACAAAATTCAGGCTTGGATGATATTGCCTCTGAGAGAAATCTTAACTCCCAAGAACTCAATGACAGAAAATTAGCCCAATTAGAGCTTTGGGATTGGCTGAAGAGAAAGGAGTCCTTTTGGGCCCAAAATCTCGAGTCTCTTGGTTAAAGGAAGGCGACAAAACACGCGTTTCTTTCATGCCATGGCTGCAATCAGATCTCGAAAGAATTCCATTGATTCTATCATCCATAATGGCTCCCCATGGAATCCCCCACTGACATCAAGCATGCGCAATGGACTATTATAAAAAAATCTTCACAGAAGAATGCCATAATAGACCAACCTTCACCAACCTAAACTTCAAGAAAATCTCTCCTGCCCAAGCTTTGACTCTCACAGCACCTTTCTCGGATATTGAAATTGATAATGCGGTATCTTCTGCGCTTCCGATAAGGCACCGGGCCCGGACGGCTTTAACTTTCATTTTATAAAGAGTTCCTGGACTCTAATCAAGGAAGATATTTACAGTATGGTTAGAGAATTCTGGTTGTCCTCCTGCCTCCCTCGTGGCAGCAACTCCACTTTTATTACTCTAATCCCCAAATCCGCCTCTCCTGAGGGCTTCAAAGATTTTCGGCCGATATCTATGGTTGGTTGTTTGTATAAGATAATAGCCAAATTGTTGGCCAGGCGTTTGCAACCAGTTATGAGCTCTATTATAAGCCCTTTTCAATCCTCCTTTATTAAAGGCAGGCAGATACTTGATGGTGCAATGGTGGCTGCAGAACTCATTGACTCCTGTAAGCGTTTCCACACTAAAGCCTCCTTCCTCAAGTTAGATTTTCATAAGGCATTTGACAATGTATCGTGGAAATTCTTGGAATGGGCTCTTTACCAAATGGGCTTCCCAAAGCAATGGGTTGAATGGGTCCTTGCTTGTATCACATCTGCATCTGCCTCCATCCTTATCAACGGGTCTCCATCACCCCCCATCAAACTCCATCGAGGTCTACGTCAGGGCGATCCCCTCTCACCCTTCCTCTTTGATATTGTGGTTGAAGTTCTTCATTTGCTTATTGAGAGAGCAACCTCTATAGGGCTGTGGGAAGGAATCGAAATATGTCCGGGAGGAAAAAAATCACTCACCTTCAATATGCTGATGATACCTTGATGTTCTGCCCTCGAATCTTGATTATCTTGCTAATATCAAAAAATCGCTAATCTTATTTCATCTTGTAACAGGTCTTCAAGTCAATTTTTCAAAAAGCTCCATCATGAGTCTCAATGTCAATGAATCATGGCTAGAAAACGCAGCAAACTCTCTCTTATGCAAAAAGGGCAGCATTCCCTTCACTTATTTGGGCCTCCCCATTGGAGGTTCCCTCTCCCGAATTGCATCTTGGGAGCCTATTCTCACAAAACTGGAAAAAAAGCTTTCATCTTGGAGGGGGAATCTTATGTCAATCGGTGGTCGCTTAACACTCATCAAATCCTCGCTATCAAGTCTCCCCCTATATTTCATGTCACTCTTCCCGATTCCAATGGGAGTTCTTGACAGAATCAACAAAATTCAAAGATCTTTTTATGGAATGGGCCTAATGGGAAGAAATCCCTCCCGCTTGTAGCATGGAACACGATTGAATTACCAAAAAATCTTGGTGGATTAGGGGTTGGTAACCTACTGCACAAAAATCTTGCCCTTCTCTTCAAATGGCTATGGCGATATAACTCCGAACCTGATGCTTTGTGGCGAAATATCATTGATGTAAATATAAATACCCCACTCATTTAATCCCGGCTGACTTGCAACCTCCAAAACTTGGGGGCCCATGGCGTAACTTGTGCTCAGCAATCTTAAAAAATGAACAAACCAAGGCCCTAGCCCACAATGGAATCCGTAAAAGGGTAGGCAATGGATCTGAAACAAGCTTCTGGTCAGACATATGGTTTGGTGACTCTCCTCTACGAATCCGATTTCCCAGGCTCTTCCTCCTCTCATCACAACAGCAAGCCTCCATTGCTTCGGTAGGTTTTTGGGAAGGTCATCTCTGGCATTGGACTCTCTCCTGGACTAGATGCCCTAGAGTCCGCGATCTTGCTGACATTAATTTGCTCCAGAATATGCTCCAAGAGGTCCATTTATCACAAGACTCGTCAGACGAGGTCATATGGTCCATCCGAAAGGATGGCTGCTTCACTGTTAAATCACTCACCTACGAGCTTGCAAACTCGAACAAAGTATCTCATCTCACTATGACTAACTCTCTTTGGCGTGGTCTCGTGCCCCCCGCATCGAAATTTTTGTTTGGCTCGTCTGTCTCGGGAAGATTAACACAAGAGAAAAGCTGGAAAAACTAAAAATTATTCCCTCGTCGGAAAACAAGTGTCCCCTATGCTCTTGCCCCGGTGAGTCCGTTGATCATTTACTCCTCCATTGTGACTTCTCTTGGAAAATTTGGTGCTGGTGGATCAATCTATGGCATATTAAATGGGTTCCCCCTAAATCTTTAAGCCAAGTTCTTAACCAGTGGGGTATCTGCAGATTAGATCCTTTTTTCAAAAAAGTGTGGTGGTCAATCCCTTATATAATTATTTGGTCCATATGGAAGGAGAGGAATGAAAGAGTTTTCAAAGGTTCTCAGAACTCAGTAAACCATATTTGTGATCTAATCCTAATTAGATTGGGATGGTGGATCAATGGATGGAACGTGAAGTTTCCATATTCCGGTGATGATATTGTCCGGAACCCTCAATGTCTCCAATCATTCAAGTTTGCCCCCACGAACGCAAAAATCCAAATCCCCCCCCCCTCCTATGGGCTGCGCCTCATGATGGTTACTTCAAATGGAATGTCGATGCCTCCTTCCACCCCCTCTCCAATGTTTCGGCCATTGGTGGTGTTCTTAGGAATTGCAAAGGTGAATTCCTATGCTTATTCTCATCTCCCATCCCCAAAATAGAGATCAACCAAGCTGAAGTTCATGCAATATTTAGAGCTATCCAAATCACTCTTAAAGCTCCCAGACTTCGGCACTCAAGCTTCATCATCGAATCAGACTCATCAAATGCGGTAGACTGGAGCAACAACATCTCAAAAGGCCCATGGAATCTAGCTTTTCAGTTGAACTATATAAGAAATGCCACTGTCGGTGACCCACCATTCACCATCTTGCATCAAGGAAGAAGCTCTAACCAGGTGGCTGAGGCCCTAGCCAAGCAAGGTCTTCACAGAAATTCAGAATTCCTAGCGTGGATATGATATTAGCAAATGTTCCCTCAATGCTGTAATAATCACTTTGTTAGCATCTAACCATGGGTCTTTATATCCCTCCACTGTAATCCTTCGGCTACTGACCCAATTTAATAAAGCTAAATTATCAAAAAAAAAAACAAGAAACAAGTGTATGTTAACGAGAAACAGGTGTATTGTAATAATAAGAAACAAGTGTGTTATAAGAAACAATTGTATTTTAACAAGAAACAAGTGTATGGTAATAAGAAACAAGTGTATGTTAACATAAAACAGGTGCATTGTAATAACAAGATACAAGTGTGTTAAAAGGATAAGAGTAAAATAAATATATGATGAAATTATATCAAAATGGATGTCTATTTGTAGAGAATAAAAATATATGAATATTGGTATATTTTTTATTTTTTTCTAAAATATATTTCTTGAGATATACAAGTTTAGAAATTGCAAAAAGTAATTTGTTTTAGATAAACAATATTGTGACATGTGTGCTAATTATATGTTGCCACATGGATGTTAGCTTTGCTATAGACAAAAGTGTTTATAACTGCTAGCGTTTTATCACAGCTCAGGAGTGAATACCGTATATTATGCTTTATGCATGACTACACAAGAATCAATGAATGAGCGCTTTGTGTGTGTGTCCCATCTTGAATAGCCCCAGTTCCATGGGTTGTTGCTCAACTTTGCAGTGACATACCCTATTTCTGTCCACTTGATGTGTGGTGTTATAATTTATTCAATTTTAAAGGATCTTAGATTTTCAAGTCAAGTCTCCATGTTAAATTTCAAGTTCATAACCCAATTTGAGTTTGAGAACTTTGTTATAATTTTATAACCCTTATTCAGGGAAGGAAAAATAAAAGGAGGTCTATAAACTCTCTTAAAATTGGACCCTTTATATGTAGTTCATTAAAGATATAAAATTTTTAATTAAAAAAATTACTTTTATATTGAAAATAATATCTAATTATATTATATTAAAATAATCTAAACACATCTACTTAAAAAGTATTGCTCAATTCAAGTTTAAGAGTAATTATTATTGGGAAATTGCAAAAAAATATGAGAGGATGAGTAGAAATCAATGAGACAGAGTTGGGAGGAGAGAGAGTTGGAAAAAAAAAATGATGGTATTTAGTGGAGAAATTGGGAATATAAAGCTAGATTCATCTTGGGTAAAAGAAGCTACGCGTGGTATGATGGTATTTAATGTGAGGAGTTATATGTAGACTTTCCCCAAGTTGTTGAAACAACAAAAGCGTCCTTATTTCTCTTCCTTTTTCTTTTTTATTTTATAATTACCTTATTTTCCTTCCCTTATCACTTTACCACAGATCCAAATGTAGGGATGGCAATCCAGTCCGAATCCGACCCTAGTCCATTCCGATCCGAAGGAAAAAAATCCAAGTTGACTCCGACAAAAAAGTAATCCGACTCCGACTTTGTTTAAAAAATCCGACTCCGAGTGGGAGGAGGGTCGGAGTCGGATCTCATAAAATAATCCGACATCCGACTCCGACTCCGACTTTGAGTCAATCAATCCTTTTTTTTCTTATTTATGTAATGTATTATTTATGTATAATTTGATTTCGACTTTCAGCCAATTGTATTATATAGGATTTTCCCATAGAAAAAATGATTGTTAAAAATAATAGTAATATTTAGATTTTTTGTACTATATAAGATTTCCATATGATGATAAGAATAATTGTAATGATTAAATTATTGTATTATAGAAGACTATTCTATTATAAAAATTTGGAAGAAAAATAAGTCGGATCGGGTTCGAAGTCGGATGTTCAGATTTTAAGTCGGGTCGGATCTCGGAGTCGGATGTTCGGATTTTAAGTCGGGTCGGATTCGGATTTCAGAGTCGGATGTCGGAGTCGGACTTAGATTTAAAATCCGACTTTCTGTAGGGTCGGAGTCGGATTATGCATAGTCCGGTCCAAGTCCGACCCGTTGCCATTCCTATCCAAATGCTTTGCTTTTGTCTTTCTTTCAAACATTTGATATAATATATTACGGGTCTCCTTTTTTAGGGCTCCTATTCTATCGCCTATACTGCATAGATAAAAAAGACCCCTATCCTTATCTTCCCTATTATTGAGAATTCCATACCGTACTCAATATTGAAGAATTTTACCATTAACATCTAGTCAATATATATATATAAAGGAGGAACTTTTCGGGAGCATAGAGCGCGCCACCTAGGATTGCCACATCATCTTATTAATTTACAAATAATAAAATATAGATAATAAAATATAGAGATAATATAGATAATAAATTTAGAGATAATAAAACTTTATTGCCACGTCATCTTATTAATTTACAAATAATAAAATTTAGAGACGTCATCTTATTAATTTACAGATAATAAAATATAGAGATAATATAGATAATAAAATTTAGAGATAATAAAACTTTATTGCCACGTCATCTTATTAATTTACAAATAATAAAATTTAGAGACGTCATCTTATTAATTTATAGATAATAAAATTTAAAGATAATAAAAATTAAGAGAGATAATAAAATTTAGAGATAATGACGTCATCTTATTAATTTATAGATAATAAAATTTAGAGATGATAAAAATCTAGAGATAATAAAATTTAGAGTTTGAGAGATAATAAAATTTAGAGATAAGTTTGAGAGATAAGACTTTATCTATTTCAATATTTTTTAGTTTTTTATTAGAAATATAAAACATATTTTCATATTATTTCAATTATTTTTTTCTATTTGCGTTTCAATTGCTAAGAAATATCTACTACAACAATAAATTCAAATGACGAGAATCGAATTATCATTTGTTTCAACTGTAAAAAAAAATCAAACGAAACCTCATCAAAAATATCTCATGGTCATATCCCAAATAAATTATCTAATTGCAACGTCATCTTATTAATTTAGAGATAATATAATTTAGAGTTTGAGAGATAATAAAAGTTAGAGTTTGAAAGATAAGAGTTTATCACTCTACGGCTATGATTCACTTTACTATAAATATGCATGTTTAGCTAACAATTGACCATTTCCATATACTTACAACACTACAACTTACAACAATGGCTCACCAATATTCTGATCCAGACTTATCACGAGAAGCAAGAAAAAGACGTCGAACGATAATTAACCCAGAATTTATTCAAGGTTATACTCTTTCATACCTATAATGGTATGAATTTTACTAGCTTTATGAATCAACTATGCAAATCAGAATCTCTTATGCAATTTCATAGCCAATAATCCATCTAACTATTAACATAAAGTAAAGGTAATATTGACAATTAAAGTTGTTTTTTTTTTTTACTAAAAGTTGATTGGTCCAAATAGATAAGTAAAACTACCCAAAGTGGTGATTATTGCAATGGAAAAGGAATAGATGAAGTATGTAAATCAAATCGTGTTGAAAAATCTCATTTTACAGTCACACAAAATCAATAATGTTAAGAAAAAATAACAAAAAAATATATAAAAAACAACCCGTGCAACGCACGGGCTTCAAAACTAGTTATCTATATTACTGATAATATGCTAAGAATTGTTCCGAGCCTATTTACTAGTATCTCAAGTTGAACTTATTGGTGTTCAACTCGTAAAAATTACAAGCTAAACTCAAATAATTCAAGGGCGGCTAGGCTCGGTAATACATCGACGATGAATAAAGCATTTAACCTAGCTATTTATTTGGTTGATAGTCTATTTTAAAAATTTTACGGTTTTTTCACTATATATCCCTCACAAATTAAATAATTCACCACTATACTCTTAATGTTTCAAATATTCACCATATACCCCTAAGTTTTTGAATACGTTCACCATATGCCCTATTTCTAACTGACGTTAACTCACCATTTGCCATTATTTACGACTTTGGTACTATTAACCTAATTACCCCTAATATTTAAACAAAATATAAAATTCCACATCTCTCTCCTCCATTATCAATACTGACTAATTATTGTCGTATTGGTACTCGTTTGATGGGCTTTTCGAAATTCATTCCCTTTAAGGGTCGTCGGTGGGGTCCTTTTTTTTATAAAAAAAAAGTCAATTCGGTCGTTTAAGATTGCCTTGGGAAGCGTGTCCAGAATATCCTCGTATTGGATCTCGTTTTCATGTATTTCTCAAAATTCGTCCCCCTTGAGGTTCGTCGACGATGACCCTTTTTTTTTTGAAAAAAATCGTTTTGGCGATGACATCGGCTATTTAAAATCGTCTCGGGAAGCGTACTCAGAATATTGTGGTATTTATACTGGTTTAGATGGGCTTCTCGAATTCGTTCCCCTTAAGATTCGTTGGTGGTGTTCGGTTTTTTAAAAAAAAAGTCGTGCTGGTGGTGAGATTGACCGTTTAAGATCGTCTTGGAAGTGTGCCTAGAATACCGTCGTATTGGTACTCGTTTTGAAGGGATTCTCAAAATTCCTACCCTTTAAGGGTCGTTAGTGGCATTTGTTTTTTCAAAAAATTTGTTTTGAAGTTCAGATATAGATATTCATTTATTAAGGTTAATTAGTTATGGTTAATGGCATTAGGATTAGGAGGTTAGGTTAATTAGAACATTAGGGGGCTAGGGTGGAGAGAGGGTGAATTAGGTTATAGCAAAATTGTAAATAGTGTAAACAATGACTTAACGTTCGTTAGGAAAAAAAAAGGTAGTTGGTGCACAGTACATTTTTAAAAACTCAATAATATATGGTGAATATCTAAAACATTGAGGATATATGGCGAATTTTTCAATTTTTTAGGAGTATATGGTGAAAAATCCAAAATTTTTAATTAAAAACTGTTAGTTGTGGATTATCATTGTCCTCAGATCCAACCATATACTCCTCCATCCTAATTAATGATCATATTTTCCTTTTTTCCAGATGTCCCAAAATACTTATCAAGTTTCCAATAATAATCAACAAAAGCATCAAAAGTTCTACTAAACTTTATTTCTATTGATCAAAAGTAATATATATAGTAGGTGGGAAACAAGATAAGAAGTGATATTCCCCACATCACATCACCCTTATAGCGGAGTAGAATTTTCAATATATATGCTACACTATAGGATAGCACTAATAGAGCAAAAAATGGCTGCCAAGACTATTTCCAACGAACACTCAAAAGAGCTACTAGATGCACTTACACATATATGGAACCATACTTTCTCTTTCTTGAATTCCATGGCCTTAAAGTGTGCAATTCAACTAAGCATTCCTGATGCTATTCATAAACATGGCAAACCCATTACCATTAATGAGCTAGCCAACTCCCTTTCAATCCATCCAAACAAGGCTCAATCTCTACAACAGTTGATGCGCCTTCTTGTTCATTCCCACTTCTTCACCGCCACAAAACTTGTCAATGGAGAAGAAGCATATTCTCTTACCTTAAACTCCCAACTTCTCTTACAAGATCATCCATTCACTCAAGCAACTTTTGCACTTTTGGAAATGGAGCAAGTTATAACTGAGCCATCACATAGTTTTAGTGTTTGGTTTCGTCAAGAAGATGATCATGATGAGTCCCCTTTTTACATGGCTCAAGGAAAGAATATATATGAACGTATGCCTAATAAGGCGAAATTCAATGAGTTGTTTAACCAAACCATGGCAAACGACTCACGATTGATTTCGAGCTTGCTGCTGAGTAGTAATGAGTTCAAAAGCTCAATAGAAGGCATTGAATCACTAGTTGATGTTGGTGGTGGTGTTGGAATTATGGCTAAGGCAATTGCCGAGGCCTATCCTAAGCTAAACTGTATCGTGTTTGATCTACCACATGTAGTCAAAGGGTTACAAGGAAATGGAAGAAATTTGACGTACGTTGCAGGTGACATGTTTGAGGCTATTCCTCGTGCTCATGCCGTCTTACTCAAGGTAAACCCATCTCAATTTGCTTAATGAACATATATAATGCAGTGATTTACATTGTAGCAGCGAGAATCTTTTACTCCATATATAACTAATTATTAGAGGTGGGCAGCACTAACAGATCTAGGAATTGAACTATGTAGGTTTGGAGCCAGTAAAAAATAGACTAGAATAATCTACTTTTTTGGTTTTTTGGTTTTTTTAGAGGAAACGTTTAGAAACCGGCGTTTTATTATGTTATGTCATTTTCCACCAAAGTTGCAATACTTTGGGGAAAAGAGTTCGTACAAATGAATTCAACATCAAAATCAATATTCCATCGTGCCATAAGATGAGCAATAGTGTTTCTCGCTCTCCTAACATGACTACAAACAAAAGCATTAAAAGAACTACCAAGAGAAATAACATCATCAAGCAAAGAAAAAATAGGAGCATATCCCAACTAATCTATACAACAAATATTTGTGTGAATTTTATGTTTTTTTCAAAGAAATGGTAAAGATAAGCAATATTATCTGATGAAAATAATGTATACTTCTTTTTTTACTTGCAACGGTTTGACTTTTACACTATTACCAACTCTACTTAGTTTATCTTTGGTAATTTATAGTTTAAAAAAAACATATTCATGTGAAATCTTGTTAGATTCGTCTCAATGTATATTTTTCGTATATCTACTTTTCATCATTTTTAATTATTAATAACTAAAGAAATTAATGGTTAAAGTTATGCATTGACATACATGAAAGTCAAACAGTTACAACTAAAAAGAAACAAAGGAAGTATATATGACAATGACATTTATGTGCTTATCCAGGGAGAAAATAATTACGTCACCATTCCTAATTTGATGAGAAATAGATCTCCAAAATACTCATATTTCCCCCCAAACTTACACTATATGCCCCTATTATATGCTACTATTCTCATATATATTACGATTATAATTTGGGACAAGCTCATCATTTGATTGTGTGATGCAGTGGGCATTGCATAATTGGAGTGATGATAATTGCATAAAGGTACTTCAACGATGTAGAGAAGCAATTCCAAGCAAAAATGAAGGAGGCAAGGTGATAATTATAGAAATTGTGGTGGGGATCCCAAGTGACACTGCAAGTCATTTTAATTCCCAATTTCTCATGGATATGCAAATGTTGTCCGTCTCAGGAGGAAAAGAAAGAACTGAAGAACAATGGAAGTATCTCTTCGACAATGCTGGCTTCAGTGACTATAAGATCTTACCCATTTTAGGGGCGAGATCTGTTATTGTGGTATATCCTACATAAGCTTGGCAACAACCAATAATGTGTTGGTGTATTATCATTAATGTCAATTATGAATTCAGTGTGAAGACTGAAGAGTGCGCATGCTTGGATTGATGTATACATGCTCGTCTAAGAACTTAGAACACTAATTCGAGTAACAAGAATTGTTGACGAGAAAATAAACGCAAATTTCTATTTATTGCCTTCAGTTTAAAATAAAGGCAAACTTCTACTTGTCGCCTTAAGTTTTTTGTGTATCACTCTCAATATAGTGTGATATCTATCATACTGACAACCCCACCCTCTTACCCTCCCCCTCTCTCTCCACTCGATCTCAGGGCGGATACATGATTTTAATTCTAGGGAACGATTCGTAACCAATTTTAGTTAAATCAGCAACTAACTTTTTTTCCCAAAAGAAAAGATTTATAAGGTGTTCATACTTTTTCGGTTAGCATAGTTCTTCTTGAATATCTTCGAACTATGTCTCGGTCAATGTTGTTTTATGTCTTGAATTTTGAAATTTGAGTTTCATAATAATACACTCAAATGTCCTTAATGACTGACAGTAGTTAGCTTAGTCTTAATCCTAATTAAATTCTAATTAATCTAACTAAACCTTAAAATCTAATCTTTAACTTCTAACCCTAACCCCCTCCCCCGCCCTCCCACCACCCCAGCAGCCCCATCACCTCAACAGTGGTGGTGGGGGTGGTTGGGGGGCTACAGGGGTGGTGGGGGTTGTAGGGGTGGTTAGGGTTGGGTTTAGGGTTTATGGTCAGAGGTAGGGGTTTAGATTAGAGTTATGTTGGAACATTTATAGGGTAATGGGTTTGAAACTCATAAGGGTATGTACTAGAAGAGGAGGAGGTCTAGTATGCAAAAGACTAGAGTGCATCAAGTGGCAAAACGCATTGATAAACCAAGGGGGACAGAAGACTGGCCGCGAGTCGCGACCAGTGGCCCGTCGCGAGTCGCGACAGGCGTCGCGGGTCGCGACCAGCGCCTCGCGACTCGCGAGCTTCTTCGCGAGTCGCGACGTGTCTTCTGCCTTGGAATGCGAAAAGATGCCTTGACGGTTTTATGTCCGTTGTGATGTTATGGCTCATTTTAATGACCTTTAAGGTCCTTAAATCAGCTGATTAAAGGCCTTTGATGGGTGATTAAAATGGGGGTTATGGATTAACTACTCTAGTCAATGAAAGGTTTATTCTTCCTATATAAACCTTGGATTCCTATGAGTGAGGGTTAGAAGAAAAATCAGATTTTCTATACTCTCAAATACTTCTTGCTTTGCTTAAGAGAAACTTGCAATCTTCTCTTGAGTGTTCTTCACAAACACAAAACACAAGTTCTTGTTGATTCACTTAGAAGATCATCTAAGTGGATTGTTTCTCTCCATTGTATCTCATTAGTTATTTCGTGTTAACCCGGTGATCCTAGAGGGGCGAAATTAAACTAATAGGAAAGCGTAGTTTCCGTGCCTTGGAGTGGATATCCGGTTCTCTCATTGATCACATCTAACAATCTATTAGTTTAATTTCTCTTTCTTTCGGATATGGCTCAATCACTCAAGGACATGACTATGAACTTCCAAAAGTTGGATAAGTTTGAGGGGGTGGCTATCGAGGTGGCAAAAGAAGATGCACTTCTTGTTGACCCCTTGAATGTGGTGTATGTTTATCAACCCTATGCCACCATCCCGGAAGATGGAGAGGAAGAGCCTCTTAGACTACTAGGAAGAGGACAAAGTGGGAGAATGATGACTACATTTGTCGTGGTCATATTCTCAACTCTCTACCGACCCGTTGTTTGATCTCTACCAAAATGTGGAGAGTGCAAAGGAACTTTGGGATGCTCTTGAGGCCAAGTACATTTCGGAAGATGCTTCAAGTAAGAAATTCCTTGTTAGTAATTTTAATTCTTTTAAAATGACTAATGATCGGCCTATTATGGAGCAATTCCATGAGGTTCATCATATTTTGAACCAAATAAGATCACATGGTATGGTGATGGATGAGGCAATTGCGGTTGCCTCAATCATTGACAAATTACCAAATTCTTGGAAAGATACAAAACATCTTTTAAAACATAAAAAGGAAGACATGTCCATGGAGCAATTAGGAACTCATCTTCGTATTGAAGAGGGGATCCGGGCTCAAGATGGGGTTAAGGATACTACTCCTAGTATTCCTAAATCTACCGTTAATTTGGTAGAGGTTGGTGGGTCTAGTAAGACCAAGAAATCCAACAACAACAACAACAATAACAAAACCAATGTTGCAAACAAGAAGAGGAAGACCCTCTCTTGTTGGATATGCAATGGTCCTCATCTTAAGAGGGATTGTCCTTCTAACAACAAGAAGAAGACAAAGAACACACAACCTAGTGTTGTTCAAAACCAAGGTAACAATGCACATGTTAATGTAATTGAAGAAATGCATTTTGTTGCTATGATTTCTGAAATTATGTGTGTGCAGGTTGATGATTCTTGGTGGATAGATTCGGGAGCCTCTAGACATGTGTGCAATAACAAGGATTTCTTCAAGTCTTTGAAAGATTTGGATGATGGTCCAATCTTGTATATGGGGAATGATTCTACGGTAAAGGCTAGAGGAATAGGCCAAGTAGAATTGTTGTTAACCTCGGGAAAGACTTTAACTCTCCGGGATGTTGTTATGTACCGGAAGTTAGGAAGAATCTTGTGTCAGGAGGTCTCTTGAATAAGTATGGTTTTAAAGTTGTTTTTGAGTCGGATAAATTTGTACTTTCCAAGGGTGGTATTTTTGTTGGACAAGGTTTCTTTTGTAATGGAATGTTTAAATTTAGTATTGATAATAAAATTGGTACTAGTTCTATTTACATGCTTGATGTTTCTTCTCTATGGCACAATCGTTTATGTCATGTGAATTATCGTAGATTATATGACATGTCTAAAATGGGGTTATACCTCCTTTCGATTTAAAGTTAGAGAAGTGTCACACTTGCGTGCTAAATAAAATTACAAAAAATCCTTATCCTAGTGTGACTAGACAAACGGTATTGCTTGAATTGGTGCATAGTGACTTGTGTGACTTTCATAGTTCACCTTCTTTAGGAAATAAAAATATATTGTAACTTTTATTGATGATTTTTCAAGGTTTTGTTACATATATTTATTATTTACTAAAGATGAAGCACTAGAAAAGTTTAAGACCTTTAAAATCGAAGTGGAACTCCAACTTAATCAAAAGATTAAAAGACTTCGAACGGATAGGGGTGGTGAATATTATAATCCAAGTTATTTTAGTTCCATTGGTGTAATTCATGAAACAACCGCCCCATACTCACCTCAAAGTAATGGTATAGCGGAAAGGAAAAATAGGGTCCTAAAAGAAATGGTTAATACCATGCTTTCTAATTCGGGTCTTAATGACGGTTTTTGGGGTGATGCAATTTTAACTGCATGTTACATTTAAATCGAGTTCCTAATAAAAGGAATAAGACTACCCCTTATGAACTTTGGTGTAATAAAAAGCCTAATCTCAATTACCTTAAGGTATGGGGTTGTAGGGCAATTGTCAAATTGACGGAACCTAAAAGGAAAACTTTAGGTGAAAAAGGAATTGATTGCATTTTTATAGGCTATGCGGTACATAGCAAAGCCTATAGGTTTTATGTCATTGAGCCCAATGACTTTGTCTCTATTCACTCCGTGATAGAGTCAAGGGATGCAATATTTGATGAGACTAGATTCTCATCGATTCCAAGACCAAAGGACATGATACCTAGTACTAGTTCCAATGTTGTAGATGACATTTCAAATGATCATGATACTACAACACCGGAAATTAGGAAAAGTAAACGAATTAGAAAAGAGAAATCTTTTGGACCGGATTTTCAACTATATTTAGTTGAAGGGTCAAGGGAGTCAATTTCGACTCAAATTTCATATTGTTACAATATGGAGGAGGATCCTATCCTTTGATGAGGCTATGAAGTCTCATGATTCTGCTTTCTGGAAAGAGGCAGTGAATGATGAAATGGATTCTATAATGGGTAATCACACTTGGATTTTAGCTAATTTACCTCCCGGTTGCAAACCCCTAGGTTGTAAATGGATTTTTGTAAGGAAAAAGAAAATCGATGGAACCATACTAAAACATAAGGCCCGGTTAGTGGTCCAAGGTTTTAGGCAAAGATATGGTATCGATTACTTTGATACTTATGCTCCAGTAGCTAGAATAGCTACTATTAGACTATTGATAGCATTAGCTGCGATTCATGGTCTAGTAATTCACCAAATGGATGTAAAAACTGCTTTTCTTAATGGTGAATTGGAGGAGGAAGTGTACATGAATCAACCTGAAGGGTTTGTGGTTAAAGGTCAAGAAACTAAAGTTTGCAAATTAGTTAGATCTTTGTATGGTCTTAAACAAGCACCTAAGCAATGGCATCAAAAATTTGATGAAGTTGTGTTGTCTAGTGGGTTCAAAATAAATCAGTCCGATAAGTGTGTATATAGCAAATTTGATAATAACGGTAAAGGAGTTATAATTTGCTTATATGTTGATGATATGCTTTTTTGGGACTGATTTGGAACAAGTGGAAAAGACCAAAGTCTTCCTTTCCTCTAGCTTCTCCATGAAAGATTTGGGTGAAGCGGATGTTATTCTAGGTATTAGAATAATAAGAGGGAAAGGGTCGTTTTCTTTATCACAATCTCATTATATTGAGAAAGTGGTCAAGAGGTATAATGAGTCAAATTCGACTCATTTTGCTACTCCTATGGATCCTAGTATTCACTTGGTTCCGAGTAGTGGTACTCCAATTTCACAATTGGAGTATGCAAGCTTAATTGGAAGCTTGATGTATGCTATGACTAGCACTCGGCCGGATATAGCCTTTGCTATTGGCAAGCTCAGTAGGTATACTAGTAATCCTAGTATGTTGCATTGGCAAGCATTGAGAAGAGTGTTAAGGTACTTGAATAAGACCTTGGATTATGTCATAACATATAAAAGAGAACCTTCTATCTTAGAAGGTTACTCGGATGCTAGTTGGATTTCGAATAAGGAAGATTATTCATCCACTAGTGGTTGGGTGTTTCTTCTTGGAGGAGGTGCCATTTCATGGGCATCCAAGAAGCAAACATGTATAACGGATTCCACTATGGCATCGGAATTCATTGCTTTGGCTTCTTGTTGCCAAGAAGCGGAATGGCTAAGGAATGTGTTGAGTGAGGTGGACTTATGGGTGAAACCAATGTCACCTCTTGCTATCCATTGTGATAGTGCATCAACCATAGCTAAAGCATATAGTGAAGTCTACAATGGCAAGTCAAGGCACATTGGAGTTAGACATAGCTATGTGCGGGAAATGATAAGGAATAGTTGTATAACTATTAATTTTGTTCGGTCTAGTTTGAACTTGGCGGATACGTTTACAAAACCGTTGTCAAGGGAACTAGTGAACAAAATGAACAAAGGGATGGGTCTTAAGCCTATTGATCAACCTATGGTGAAGGAAAACTCTATTTGATGTCTAATACAACGTTAGATCTCAAATTCAAGGAGGATAGTACTTCTCTAAGAGGTTGGGAGCACTTGTTTAATACATCCCGAGGTTAGTGCTTGTTGCTACAATGATAAAGAGGTTGAATTTTATTCTTAATAAATCTTTGATAAGGTGCTCAATTGTAGGAGCATGTCGGAAAGATTTACCTATGTAAGCTAGAAGTTTGGCCGCTTCATCAAGTCTAGGCTTGACTTGGAATGCTTATGAATGGATATGGACACCAAGGCTTATAGGTGTCGGAGGTTTTAAGAGCCTAGTTTTATTGTGTGTATTAGTAACTTCAATAATTTGTAATGGTTATTGATTCAAAGCTTTGTCATCATTATGATCTAAATTATTGTAAAGATTACTTTTACTAAATGGAAATTCAATCGTTAGATATTTCCATGATGCATGAACATGTGTGTTTGCGATTTATAGCAAGTTGAAAAACTTTTCAACATTACCTATAAATGGGAGGAGGATTGTTGGAACATTTATAGGGTAATGGGTTTTGAAACTCATAAGGGTATGTACTAGAAGAGGAGAGGTCTAGTAATGCAAAAGACTAGAGTGCATCAAGTGGCAAAACGCATTGATAAACCAAGGGGGACAGAAGACTGGCCGCGAGTCGCGACAGGAGTCGCGAGTCGCGACCAGTGGCCCGTCGCGAGTCGTGACAGGCGCGTCGCGGGTCGCGACCAGCGCCTCACGACTCGCGAGCTTCTTCGCGAGTCGCGACGTGTCTTCTGCCTTGGAATGCGAAAAGATGCCTTGACGGTTTTATGTCCGTTGTGATGTTATGGTCTCATTTTAATGACCTTTAAGGTCCTTAAATCAGCTGATTAAAGGCCTTTGATGGGTGATTAAAATGGGGGTTATGGATTAACTACTCTAGTCAATGAAAGGTTTATTCTTCCTATATAAACCTTGGAATTCCTATGAGTGAGGGGTTAGAAGAAAAATCAGATTTTCTATACTCTCAAATACTTCTTGCTTTGCTTAAGAGAAACCTTGCAATCTTCTCTTGAGTGTTCTTCACAAACACAAAACACAAGTTCTTGTTTGATTCACTTAGAAGATCATCTAAGTGGATTGTTTCTCTCCATTGTATCTCATTAGTTATTTCATGATAACCCGGTGATCCTAGAGGGGCGAAATTAAACTAATAGGAAAGCGTAGTTTCCGTGCCTTGGAGTGGGATTTCCGGTTCTCTCATTGATCACATCTAACAGTTAGCAGCATTATGGGATTAATTAGGGGTAAAATAGAAAATTAGGATTAATGACTAATGGTGGTTAACACCGTTAGTCATTAAGGGTATTTGGGGGTATTATTATGAAACTTAGGGGCACCTCGTCTATTTTGAAAAGTTGGGGGGTAACTTGTGAATTTTCTAAAAACTCGGGGGTACTTGGTGAAAAATCGTAGTTTTACCTACCACTTCTTACACTCCAACTAGTATTTAGGGTCGGGTGATGCCCCGGAGTTTCTCTGTGCTATAATTTAGTAGTAGTTAAATAAGTCATCTCATACTCATTTAGTCATCTCATTCATTATATGGATTTAAAAGGTTTTACATTCATATATCATCACTAATTTTAATTAAATAAGCAATAATAATATGGTGGAGTGATGGTTGAATCTCTTTCTTTCACGTTAACAATATAATGCTTCTTTTTTTTACTATATGAGAAAGACGTGGATAGGATGTTATTGAATCAAGGATGGTGACATGTGACACATATAAATTTTTAGGAATGCTTTTTAATATATTAGTATCCATAGATAGATTTAGATAGATAATAAGACAAATAGTATAATATAAAAGAATTTGTAACCATTAATTGACATTTACAAACAAATTTTAGATTAACATTCAAATTAGTAATTTATAACATAAATAAACATCATTGTTAAAATTTTATCTATATTAGTAATTTGCAAATCTTATGATTATGGTTTTTTTTATCAAAATTAAAAAATAAACTTGTGTAACAAACATCAATTAAACAATAAAACAATCAATAAATAAATTTAACTACTAAAAAAAACAAAAATGCACCAACACCAAAAACTAGAAAACAAATACAGGAAAAAAAATACTTCATGAATTTAAGAGACCTAGAATGGTTTATTTATCGAGTATATATTTGCTTCAAGGATCACCATTGCCCTAGAAAATGTGACTCGTTATGTAATTATGGTCACAATCAGTGGCGGATCCAGGAATTTTTTAATGGTGGTTCACTATTAATTACCGTTCACTAAATCAAAATAATTTTTAATAAAAAATACTCCAATTGAATAGTGTGATGGAGAGGAATGTTGTTCGCTTGCTAGTTGAGGAGACAAAATTTGTTCACTTTGTGTTGGATGTGGAGGAGAATTTGGAGTTGGATTTTTCTTGGTGAAGAAACTAGCAATGTTTTGCATTTTATTTGGAGTACGTTTTCTCTTCATTATCAAATCTGAAAATCAAGTAACAATTGAACTAAATTTGATGTATCTCATCAAATGAAACATATGTCAATTTCTCATAACTCATAAGCCATAAACTATCATCAACAAAATCAACAATAAAGTGATAACACTCAATTTAAATATAATGTAATTTCAATAATCAAACACCTATAACACACAAATTAAAATACAACAACAAAATCAACATTTATAACAATTCTACATTACATTATCTGATATATAAACACCTATAACAACTGAAATTGCAATTTATTTTTCAATTCTCATGAAATTGATAAACCCTAATCTATAAAGTAAAACAAGAAATCAAGCAAATTGAGTAGATTAAGATGAACCTAGAGTAGATTCACGATTCTTGGAAGTTTTCCGGCGACCGTCGTCCACCGTCGTCCACCAAGGAACGAATTCCGATTTCCGACCACTTGAAGCAACGAATTCCGACCACTTGAAGCCACGAATCACCCACCAATGAAGCCACGAATCGCCCACGAAGGACGAAGCCACCAGCAGTGACGAAGCCACACGAATCGACCACGAAGGCGCCGCCGGTGAGGTCGCCGGACGAAGCCAGTCAAGCCACCAACGAGGCAACGAGAAGGTTTGAGGTTTTATGAGAGATAAAGAAGTCTGCGATTGTGAATTTGTGAGTGAGAGAAAAGAAGTCTGCGTGTGTGATTTTTTTGAAATTTTTTTTATTTTTTTTTATTGCTGGTGCACGTGCACCAGCGTGGTAAGAGGTAAATCCGCCACTGGTCACAATGTCCCTTGATTGATTAATGCACTATCTTTCTCCTAAAAAAATCACCTGGTTGTAGCTATGTGGCCAGTGTGACTGCGTGAAACCTCTTGCTGCAGTACAGGTATTGTTGCACAAGAGTAGATATAGCATGGATTCAATGGGTTCAACTGAACGCATGAAAATCTAGAAAGAAAAAGAAAGAAAAAATGACGAAAATGAAAAACACATACTTATATTCCAATTGTGCAATAATGAATCAGATGTAAGCGTTTGGTTCAGTGGTACGGCTGGTACCTAGCGTGCAATAAGAGTCTGTTGATAGTGCTACACGTGTTTGGTTCCTATGGGTTTCATTTTGCCTACTTTTCTTTTGCTTTGTATCAGCAGCATGCTGTTTTTTTCTAAAGGACAAAAAAACTAGGATGGATCTCAAGAAATAGGCCACCCTAAAGCATCCTTTCGGATGATTACAGAGAAAGAGGAATAAGGAGAATCAAACTTGTATGACAAATTAGAAGTTTGGTGCCCACGGTGAGCCATCCGATCAACCGCTCTGTTCACTTCTCAGACAACATGGTCTATCTTGACCAATTCAAATTTCATCAAATCTTCAACTACATCCAACACTAGAGCATTAATAGTCCATGAATCCCAAGCCCAAAAGATCACTAGTGGAAAAATAAGAAAGGGTTGCAGTTAAAACAGCCCTTAGGGCTGCGTTTTCTGACAGCAGCCATTTCCATAGCAGCCCTTTAACATAAAGGAAGGGCTGCGATTTTACACACAAAAACATCCCTTCGTAGCTAGAAGGGTTGCGGTTTTAATCCTAAAATGCAACCCTTTGAGACCAAAAGGGATGCGTTTTATAAATCGCAACCCTTCTTGAGATGAAGGGCTGCGATTTTAATCCCAAAACACAGCCCTTTGAGTTAAAAGGCTGCAGCCCTTTTAGACTAAAAGGGCTGCGATTTATAAACCGCAACCCTTCTTATTGTGAAGGGTTGCTGTTTTAATCCTAAAACGCAGCCCTTTAAGTTAAGAAGGGCTGCGCTTTAGGATTGAAACCGCAGCCCTTCGTATTAGATTTTTTTAAAAAAAAAAAAATTAATCTGATGCAGCACTCCCCCCCAGCCAGCAGCCCACCCCACACCCCACACCCCACATCCTGCTTGCCCACCCCTGCCAGCAGCCCCCTGCCAAGCCCACCCCTACCCACCCCTTCCCACCCCAGCCAGCAGCCCTGCCCACACCCAAGCCCACTCCTGCCCACCCCTGCCCACACTCAGGCCCACCCCTGCACACCCCCTTCACTCCCCTGCACCCCTGCACTCCCCCTGCTAGCCCTGCCCACACCCAGGCCCACCCCTGCAGAGAAGCACATATGATGTTTTGTCGGTCAAGAAGCACATAACAGTTACACTGTAGCTTAAGGCCTGTTCTCCGCAGCTTATTTTCAGTTCAGTTCAATTCAATTCAGTTCCAATCATTTCAGTTTAGTTCATTTCCTAATTTATTTAATATCATTACTATTAGTTTTAATTCAGTTTGATTCAATTTAGTTACAATCAGTTCAGTTCAGTTGCAATCAGTTCAATTCAATTCAGTCCAGTTGTTTTATGCCGAAGAAAACATACCCCTAATCTATATAAGGTAAAATGTCGTTATTCCCCAGTTTTGTCCACCATGAGATCATTCACCAAATAAATTAACCCACTCAAAACCGCCCACATACCCCATGTGTCTCTCTCCTCTATTTTTTTTTATTTACTTTTTGTACTTCTTACTCTCCACTTTTTATAATTCATCTCATCTCTCTCCTACTTTTTCACTTTTTCCTTAGTTCTCGTGAAAAGTAAATTGTGTAGATTAAATAGGAATAGAGGTGGTATATATTATATTATTACAGTTAAGTTAATACTAGATGGGCTAATGTAGTTTATTTTATAGCATGCTTTGGGTCTGTTTTATGTAACTTATTTAATCTTTTTATAGAAAATTTAAGAACCTTTCAGTTAAGAAAAACCGAAAACAACTTACAAGAGTTAAAAAAAAAAAAAAACGAACTGGTTACTAAGTCTAATACAACATCTTATTTCCTCTTATATTAATTCTACTAAATACTCCCTCAGTTTTCTTTTGTTGTTCATATTTGGAATTGGGAGAGAAATCAATGCAACTAAAAAAATGGATAAAATTTCACTATTTTAAATAAAATTAAAATAGTGTGAACATATTTATTGCAATATAAAACAAATGGGAAATTTAATTCATAAATTATACTACATATTATTTATGGAAAGAAACAAAATAGGAACAAGATATTGAAATTTCCCAAAGCAAAATACAATAACAACAAAAAGAAACGAAAGGGAAGGATATGAGTTAGCTCAAGTGGGTAGAGCGCTCCCCCTTGGCCCTGAGGTCAGAGGATTCGATCCTTACCCCCAGCATTATGCTGGAGTATTTCCTTAGCATGCTATGCATGCCTTACCAGCCAATGTGTTGGTGTTTCCTACATGCTAGTAGCCTTGTAGGAGTTAGCCCTTGGGCTGACTTAATTTCCTAATAAAAAAGAAACGAAAGGAATAATATTTTGATAACATATCTTCAAAAACTAATATCCTGTAGTTAATAACCAAAAACATCTAATCTAACAACTAAAATTGAGGTATTGTGAACGATGAATCACATGTTCGAATCCCCCTTCTTTATACAGCTACTCTAACAACTCATTGTTACGATCTCTTCAATTAGCGGGCTAGTTGATGGAAGCTAGAGCATGAAGCCCAAGCCCAACGCCGCAAGAACAAGAAAGCAAAAGTCTAGACCGGTTTCGCAAAAACACTTTTCATTCTTCCATTTTCAGCTTAATTCATTCATAGGAAAAAAGAACTTAAGAGAGAGAAGCAACAATGGCGATGACATTGGGTAAACTCAGATCTGGCGTTCAATCCGCCATTCGTAGTGGTCGTTCTTCCGATCTTCTCAAGCGCTCCTTCTCTTCTTCCTCCCATCACGACGAAGCTTGTACAACTCTCTCTCTCTCTCTCTAATATTATCATGCGATTTTTAATTTGTAGCTTTCATTTGAATTCCACTTAACAATATTTCAACACCTGAATCGTGTTTTCATTATGTTCGATTATTCACCTAATCATGTTAGGGTTTCATTGTTTTTTTTGATTAATTAGATATTGTTTTGTTTGATTGAGCATCTTGCTGAAGCATATAACAAATACATCCCTATAATTAGGGTTTTTTTTTTAGCATTTTCGCTTATGGTTTATGTTTTCCTGTGAAATTGTTGTTGATTTTATTTCAAAAACTATATTGTTGTTTAAGATGAGGCGAAAGAGGCTGCCAAATGGGAGAAGATTTCATATCTTGGAATAGTCTCCTGCACAGTCTTAGCAATCTACACTCTTTCCAAGGGTCATCATCACTACGACGAGCCTCCTGTGAGTTCTGATTTTTGTCAATTGCCCATTTTCTTTATAATTACTACTTCTAGTCTACTACATTGGATTATAAATCGTATTTCTCGCTGTTATGGTTAAAGTTTGAATTATGATTGGTAAACCTACTATCATAGCGCGATGCTGATGTTTATTCTAGTTAGTCCTTAGATGTATTGGTACAACTAGCATAGGCAAGAGGATGCTTTTTTGTTTATATCCTGGAAACCTTCTTGCTTTGGTTAGTGAATAGACGGAATAAATGATAATGATTGAAATAGTGCTATTCATGTTTGCATTCTTTATGTTATTGAATTGCTGTGGAGGATTATATGGTATAACAAAAAATACGTTGTCTTTGCTGTGTGCATCCCATCCCACATAAATGAATGACTATCTACTTCATTCTTGTGATATATGATATTTTTTTATGTTGTTTTCTCTGAGTTTGTCATTGTTAAGTTGATAATATAGTGAAAGGTTCTCATTTTTGTCTTTGTAATGAGTTTTGCAGGCATACCCTTATATGCACATTCGTAACAAGGAGTTCCCATGGGGTATGATTTCAATTTATCCAATTCTTTTTAAATGATAATTTGTACTACATGAACTTGGCTTTTTCTTTAAATTCGGCATCTTAGTTGTTTATATCTATGAAATGGGAGAATTGGTTTATCTGGCTAGGAATTAGAGAGAAATTGGGAGAAAAGTAAAAGAATTTGTTCGCATTATTCAACATTCCAATTTTCAATTACATCTCTGCTAGTTTGATATGAAAGTTGAATGAAACATTTCAAATGCACTTTTTTTCTATCAATTTCCTTTCATATTAAATTCTACTACATAGATAAACAAAATCAGACTTGAGAAGAAGTCAAAACAACTCTTTTTTCTTTTAGTTTCTTTGATGTTCTTATGAGTTCCTTCTAACTGTAAAAGATGTTAGCAACCTTTCTGAATCTCTGTCACGTGTATGCATGATGTCTATTTATTTTCAGTATGGATCCTGTATCCCACTTGGTATCACATCTATTGGTCCCATGTAGTTCTCATCTTGTCACTTCACCAATTCTTACTAATTATACAAGGTAGTTTATTTTAGATTGATGAGTTATTAAACTTAAAAGGGAGTGGGACAAAGATGAGGCACTAAATGGAACATGTGATCTCAACCCATTTCTAATCTTTTTATGGGCAATACTCTATACTAGTACTCCCTTGGTATTTTGCATTAGCCCAACACCTTATGTGTAAGGTTATGACTTTACTTTGCCAGAGGATCCTTAATAATAGTTGGGGAACTCCGATTCTCTCCGTATTTCTCAATGTAAGTAGGGTATTGTGCAATATCCGACTGTAAACCATTACTATTTCTAGAGACGGATGATTTTAGACATCCCATATTAGTATGTGTCAAGTTCATTCTGGACAATGGAGTATGCTATATGAAGATGAGACATTACAAGTTACTAATGTAAACGTATGGTTGACCTAGTGCTTAGCGTTGCTTATTGTGGGTGAGCAGAGGTGTTGCTAGGAACTTTACCAAGGATGCAAGTTGGTCACATTTTTCCTGAAACAATTTTGTGGAAGACCATAGAGGTCGCAAGTACAGTGACTTCCTGTTTCGCTTTAAAACTAGTTTTACCGCTGCGAACAAATCTTACTTATCAGTTCGGGGTTAGGTTGGTTAACTGGTTATGGCTAAAGGTAGCAATTAATCTGCTGGAAATCAAGATGTTAGGGGAGGCACAAGGGGTAAATTACTAACATATGCAAGGAGGGGTAAAAAGGGGACCACAGCACAATAAGACAAAAGAGAGGAAGGTTAGCTGTCATGGGGTGAGTCACTCTGATTATTCTCCTGGGCAGTACAAATTGGAGCGTTGGGATCTGTTTTCCTCTAGAAGCTACTGTAGGGCAAGAATACCATGATGTAAGAGGGTAGTATAAATAGGAGAAGGAAAAATAAGTTCAGGCATAGAAGAATTTTGAGCTTTATTTTCTGTTTTGGAGAGTTCTCACCTCTCGAAAGTGAGTTTTGTATTGACACCAGGGGATCCTTCTTCCTCATTTTGAGTGAAATATCATTTAATCTTTCCCTAGTATATCTCAGTTACCTTGATTTCCAGCATAATCTATCTCCCAGTATTCTTTCAGCAATGGAAGTTATCTGCTCCATTTTATAGTTGCTGATAGCTCGTGTATTTAGAAAAATTGGGAAAACATTGTTAATGATTTAATCACATGATTTTTTTTTTTTATCTTTGAAGACTACTAATATACATATTTCTCACACGTCGCCTTGTGGCTTTCAGGTCCTGATGGGCTTTTTGAGGTGAAGGATCACCATTGATCACGTCTGTTTGCTGATATTATTTTATGCTATTGTGATTGGATCAAATCCCATGTTTCTAAGATGACTTTTCTACTTCGATCTTTTGAATGGTTCTCAAGCATCTAAACCTTCTTTGTCCAGGAATGTATGGACTGCTTGTGGGAGGGTTTTGATCTTTTGGTTTTGCGTTTTCGTTTGGATAGTGTAACTCATCAAATAAAATGTGGTTATCTCTTTGGTATACAGTCCTTCAACATATCATAATACTTGCTGATTTTGCAAATTGTTGCTATCGCAACCAAGTTTCTCATCTATTCCTTGTCCTGTTAGATTCCACATTTATGTTACTTTTTAGTTTGATGTTTGCATTCGTCGAGTATAAATACGTGAAGTTTCGGTTGGTTTGATTGATCACATCTGGTGGTAAATATGATCTTGATGTGCATCCTACTCCTAACATTTTGTGGAATGTGAAAATGGCTGGTGAATTAGTTATTAATCAACTAATTGCCAATGGGACTTATTAGTCAAACCATAGGGTACTGCACAGTGAAGCACATGAGCGATCAATACAAGTATATGCTCCAATTACATCCGGTTAATGGATAGGGTAAAGTCAAAAGGGTTTCTATTTCGCGATGTCCCTAATGAAAGACATCAAATACATGGCCACAATTCTAAGTCACTAATTATGTAAAAAAAAAACATATACTCAATTGTCTTGAACACTTTTGGGTTTTGGATAAGATTGGATCGGGAGTATTTGGATTTAATGTGATGTAACAAAATGATATTATATGGATATGTAATCTTCTTTAAGTGTTTTAATATGTTGCTTAGCTTTTGTAAGGATAATTTTTACATTTGGCCAAAAATATAGGCTCAAGCCTCAATATAAGACTCATGACACATTTGGCCAAAAATATAATTATATTTTGTTCTTTTGAATTTTTCTAATCGGATATGAACTTGCAAGTTCCAATTGAACTTGGTGGAGATTTCGAATAGGAATGGACTTAAAATTCGAAAGACAAAGGTTTCGGATTGGATTAGACTTGGAGCAAAACAAACCAATTTTTATATAATTTTAACATGGTAATATCTAGAGTTCTCCATAAAGTGGATGGGAAAAATGAAAATCATTCTAGCAGGTAAGCAAACAGAAATCTGAAATGAACACTCAATAATAGTCGATTATATCCTTGATAAACAGTTATCGAATTTGGGTTTAGTTCTTACGCAACACCTTTATCATCAATTCATCATCATGTACTCTGGTATCATTTCTTAAAAGTTGAGCTACCTTACCTAAGGACTAAGGAGTACATACTACGGATAACCTGGTAATACTTATATGGAGAAACAACTTTGCATGGTGTTATTGCGTAGTGTTGTTACAAGGGTTTTTCCTCGTGTGTTTGGGAAGCGTAATTCCTCAGTGTGTCCGGGAAGCGTAAAAGTCAAAAACATAACATCTAATGTGTTGCGGAGGAAGTATATGGAAATTTTTTAATTCTATATGGGCCCAAAGATATCCTTCGAAAAACATTTGAAGAGTTTGTGGAAAGCTGAGAAATCTACTACTGTTGTAGATTTGTAAATTTACATACAAATTCAATAGCTTTGGCATTAAACAAACCAAACAATGGACAGCACTACGGAAATTCTTATCATCAATAATTTTCCTCATAAAAACCAAACAAGTGAAAATTAGTAATTTATATAATTGTGCTATTCTACATATCTCCATAGTTTTACTTTTGCCATTGATTTCCTCACTGCTATGGTACCAAACTAACCAGCCCTCACTTTCTCAAGAAAAGGAAAAATAAAAGCAACTCATCTTTCAAGTGGGGGTAAACATGAAACTGCAAACGCCTAATCAGAATCATCACTTTGCAATCGCATCTCTATTGTTGCTCCCTTCATTATCACTATCTGGTAAAGTTTCTAAATCAGTTCGATCTTTGACATCTTGAGTGACTGAAGTCTCGGCTTCATGATGTTGCTCAACATTTGTTGTGTCCTCTTTCTGGCCTTCTGACTCTGAGCTGTTTAAAGATTCAACTTGCACATGCTGCTCCGTATTTGAGTTTTCATTAGAGTTTGATGATTCCTCTTGCTGCTGCTGTCGCTCTTCTTGTTGCTGCTGCTCTTGTTGTTGTTGTTGCTGCTGCTGCTCTTGTTGTTGTTGTTGTTGTTGTTGTTGTTGTTGTTGTTGTTGCTGTTGCTGCTGCTCTTGTTGTTGTTGTTGCTGCTCTTGTTGTTGTTGTTGCTGCTCTTCTTGTTGTTGCTGTTGCTGTTGCTGCTGCTCTTGTTCTTGTTGTGGTTGCTGCTGCTGCTGCTGCTTGGAATCTGAATTGTTGGCAGAGTCAACTTGTTCACGTTTCTCTGCATTTTGGCTGTCATCTACTTTTGATTCTTCCTCTTTCTTCTTCTGGGAGTTTGAATCACGGGAAGACTGAACTTGATCTTGGTTGTTATATTCAGTTGTTTCATTTGTTCCAGGAGAATTTCCTGAGGTAGTTCTCTCTGGATTCTCGCCATTTGCACCCTCATGACCAGATGTATCCGCATAAGCTGTGTTACCTTCTGCTGAAGAACCTCCACCTTCAACATTATTTGTGTCCTCGCTCTTCGAGCCAGGATCAGATTTTGCATCCGATTGATTGTCACTTGAACCTGTTTCAATTTTCTCAGGCTTCTCAGATACAACTTCCTGCACATTGGAATTATCCTCTTTAGAGCTTGCATTATCTGCGGCATCATTTTGATTCTGTGAGGCAAATGTTTCATCACTGAATGTAGTGCTGTTTGATTGCTTGTCTTCACTAGACTCTGCAGTTTCAGTGGGGTGATCACCCGCATTTTGTGAAGAGTCCTGCTTTTCAGTAGTCTCAGTTTTTGTTGCATCATTCTCTTTCTTATTTTCTAACACTTCTTCATTACTATCTTTCTGTTCAGATGCATTCAGCTCTGAGGTTGACGAACTATTTTCCTTGTTCTGTTCCTCAGTTGCAGCTCTGTCATCCTTGACTCCATCTTGAACCTGATCACCTGATGAACCCAAATTTTCAATCTTAGCATCCTTATCTTCTGCTTCGGTTTCTTCATTCCTCCTGCCTTCTTTTTCCTTTTCTTGGCCTTCATTCTGCGCAGCTTCATTCTCTTTGTTTTCCTCTTTAGCTTCTTCATTCTGTGCAGCTTCATTCTCTTTCTTTTCCTCTTTAGCTTCTTCATTCTGCGCAGCTTCATTTTCTTTGTTTTCCTCTTTAGCTTCTTCATTCTCTTTGCTCTGCTCCACCTGAGATCCAGCAATCTCCTTCCCTTCTTCATTTCCACTCACTTTGCTCTCTTCCTTATTCTCATTCGTTTCACTCTCATCAGTCTTCTGGATACCATTTTCATTTTCTTTGCTTTCCTCTTTCTCCTTCTTATCAGCTTTGTTCTCTTCATTTTCCATACCTTCATTTTCATTCTCCTTGTTCTCTTCCTTAGCTTCATTTTCCTTCTTCTCTTCTAGCTGCTCCTCTTCACTTTTGTTTTCATTTACGTCGTTTTCCTTGTCCTTACTCTGTTCTTGCTCCCTCTCTTCATCCTTCGCCTCTTCAATCTCCTTCTCACTTTCCCTACCTTCATCCTCTCCTTCTTTACTCACTTCTCTTTCTTCTATGCGGTCCTCGTTTTGCTTCTCCGTGCTCTCATCCTTAGCTCCCTCTTCGGGTTTCTCATCCATTTGTTCTCCTCTATCCTCATTTTCACCTGGCTTTACATCCTCACTTTCGATTTTCTTCTCCTCATCCTCTTCCGCATCATTCTTCTCATCCGAGTTTGATGTCTCCTCCAGCTCAGGAAGATCCTTCCTTCCCAACCTAATTTTATCAATCCCATCTTCTAACTTCTCCGAGACCTTCGTTCCCTCTCCATACGTCTTGTCTTTGTTGTACGAGCGCTGGATTTGGTATACTAGCCAGATTCCAACGCCCAACAACAGAATCAATTGCAACGCATGCTTTACCTTGAAACCCTTGTTAGATCTTGGCCCCCTACTACGAGGCGACAGCTTAAACATAGTTGTTGAGTATTATGATGTTATTATATACTCTCTTTTTCCACCTCTTCAAACCCTAATCTGGAACAATGTTTCTGTTGGTACAAACATTAAAAAAAAAAAAAAACCTTCAATCACCAAAACTTCAAAAAAAAAATACCAATCTTGATATCATTCTATGCTACTTTAATGTGTTCAAATGCAAATCTACTGAATACCCTGAAGTAATTAAGCTTGAAATGTTTCCCACTGACAAATTAAAAATGCATTGCTCTAATGATTCAATCAAAAACATCACCACCCATAAAGTTTTAGAGTGTCACTAAATGAGATTGAAAGACAGTATTCTAGTATCATCCTAAGACATCAACACGTTTGACAAGACAATTACTTGAAAATTTTGAGAGAGAGCATCAGAAAACAACATGATATCGGATCAACTCCAGAAACATAATATTTCATCAATACAAACATAGAAATTAGATCTCACAAACCCACTCCAGAAAAGAAAATAAGACACTATCCAAAAAGATCACACATTTTTCCCCATACAACAAACTAAATTAAGTAATATGTTAATCTAGAAATTGTCAATTAGTACTATACACTTATACAGTAACAAGTAAAACTGATCAAACCCAGAAATAATCAATATATATAAACCCAACCCAACTAATAATATGGATACAACATAGTTATTAAGAACAAAAACCCAGATGCAAAATAATGTAAGAAGAATAAAGATGAAAAGAGATCTAACTAGAAGTAAAAGATGAATTCAAAAACTAACCTTAATGACAAAGAAAGGCAATGCTAAACCAGTGAAAAAAATAAGAAAGACAAACTTTTTTTCACTCAGTGAGTTTGTGATGTTTGATTCAAACCCAAAAAAAAAAAGGAAATGGAAGATTATAATTTGAAGAAGAAAGTAATTTATGGTAGAGAAACGGGAATGTAATGAAAGGATTTAAAAGAGGAGGAAATGTCGGTGAGTTAGGCTCTCATTCTCTGAAAAGGAAGTTCAAATGACACTCAGATGTGGATCTTGAACTACTACCCCCAATAACAGGAACACTCAAACTTTTATACAAGTATTTATAAGAAGGGAAGACCTCCTTTTCTTACTTCAACTGTAAATCACTCGCTTGCTTTCACATGAAAACCACTTTTCACCTCTCTTCCTTCTTTTTCCAACCCGAGGGCTCCAAGTTGGGTTTTTTTTTGGAAGGGTGTATTTTGTGGGGGGTTTTGTGTGTTATATTACTTATATTGTTATGAGAAATAGGAAGAGAGAAGCTATAAATATATCAGATAGTGTATTGTATTCGTATTGATGTAAAACTGATTTCTTACACCGGTATTTATAAGCAAAAATTCTACTGTTTATAATTACAGATTGAACATTTTCCGCGAGGAAAGAAAACTTTTCCTAACATGCATTAAATGCATGTCAGGACATTCATCACACTTAAACAGTGGAATTTGTCATTCCACTGTTTCTCAACACTCCCCCTTGAATGTCTATTGATAACTCATAATAGACGTTGTCTCATTAAGAACCTTGTTAAGAAAAACCATGTGGGAAAAATCCA